>NW_023396784.1:15000-70000 GCF_011125445.2 Fundulus heteroclitus | reverse complement strand
AAACCTTTGTTCGACCTGAAATGACTCATTTAATCATCCAAAACGGTATGGAACACATTAATTAACTGAAAAATGTTGCATAGTATGCCTTTAAGCCTGCAAAACTCTATGAAATTAACAATTTTGAGTAGACTTACCTTGAAAGATACAATAAGCTCTTTTTGGGGTGTCAGCCTTTAGAGTTCATTTGGTTGCAGGGAACATCCCGTTTGGATAAAAATATACTTTTCATATTTCCCTTATTGTGTTTCCATGTTAGTCATTTAATTCTGAATTTGCAATTTGACAAGACTTATTACACAGGACACTGGGCCTCTTTGTCTGGGTGAAGCATTTTTGTTTGATTAATCAAATAACCAGCAGATCACAGGGTCAGCTTCTTAGGAAGACATATATTCTATAATATTGAATACAAACCATTAACTGTAACAGTAACTTCACTCATGGTTTAGTCTGGCCATACCCAAAAAACATCCAAAGAGGTTAAACTGATGTCAATGAAGTCTTTGCCTCTTTGACATACCTATTTCTTATGCGTCAGTTTGCAGCACCTATTTATTTGTGTGGCCTCCACATGTCTGTATAACCTCCGTACAGCGACTGGGCATGTTCCTGATGAGGTGGCAGATGGTCTCCACAGAGATCTCCTCCCAGACCAGGACTAACGCATTCGCCAACTCATGGACAGTTTGTGGTGCAACGTGGCATTGGTGGATGGAGCGAGACATTCAGGTCTGGGGAACGGGTGGGCCAGTCCATAGCATCAATGCCTTCGTCTTGCAGGAACTGCTGACACATTCCAGCCACTTGAGGTCTAGCATTGTCTTGCATTAGGAGGAACCCAGGGCCAACCACACCAGCATATTGTCTCACAATGGGTATGAGGATCTCATCTTTGTACCTAATGGCAGTCAGACTACCTCTGCCGAGCACATGGAGGGCTGTGTGCCCCCCCCAGTGAAATGCCACCCAACACCATTACTGACCCACTGCCAAACCGGTCATGCTGCAGGATGTTGAGCTGTAGGCATAAACCCCTCCTGTGGATGTCGGGTCCTCATACCACCTTCATAGAGTCTGTTTCTGATAATTTGAGCAGACACATGCATATGTGTGGCCTGCTGGAGGACATTTTGCAGGGCTCTGGCAATGCTCCTTCTGTTCCTCCTTGCACAAACGCGGAGGTAGCGGTCCTGCTGCAGGGTTGTTGCCCTCCTATGGCCTCCGCCCCGTCTCATGATGTACTGGCCTATCTCCTGGTAGTGCCTTCATGCTCTGGACCCTACGCTGATAGGCACAGCAAATCATCTTGCCACAGCTCACATTGATGTGCCATCCTGGATGAACTGTACTACCTGAGCCACTTGTGTTGGTTGTAGACTCCATCTTATGATAGCACTAGAGCAGGGGTCAGCAACCCAAAATGTTTGAAGAGCCATATTGGACCAAAAAAACAAAAAACAGATCTGTCTGGAGCCGCAAAAAATGAAAAGTCTGATATAAGCCTTAGAATAAAAGCAACATGGGCTGTGTCTATATTAGCTATGTTAGCCTCCTATCAAATGGCTAAGTAGGCTACAAATACATAATGAGCATTCGTGTTTAATTTGTATTTTCCCTGTAGCACATCCTGGAGAAAATAAAACACCTCTTGACTATACTGCTCTATGATGAGGCTTTAAATTTAACTTCCATAACAATATTAACGTATAATATTTCATTGCGTTGATGAATAATGAAGAAATTCGTTTTTTATGTAATTATTATTTTGAGGATTCAAAAAAACAACAATGAAACATGCACAAAAGGCCTCCTACAACTTCAGACCTCCCCATGGAAATAAAGTGCAGTTATCTTTATTGCTCACTAACACAACACCCCCCCCCCCTTTATTTAGGCAACATAGTGCAATAAAACAGCAGCCCTTTAATAAGGTAACGTATATAGAACAAAACAATAGATTTGTAGCTTAATTTCTGTGCATTATCCTCTTCTTTTTGGTTTTGTGCAAATTAGGCCATGGGTCAGAATCTGTAGGGTGACTTTCGTAACGTTTTTCCACTTGGATCAGATGCTACAGATAGCAGTGATCTCAAAACACCAATGTTCCCACGTCTTCACTTGCAAATTAGTAAGTTATAGCCAATATAAACTAGAAACCGTTGCGCTCCGGTCCAAGAGGTCACGTGATTCAAGTTTTGCTGCTCAGCCAATCATATTGCTGTATTGTCAGCCGTGCAAGCTCAACAGTTCATCATGGCTGCTCCCGTAAGGTGTTGTATCTTTTTCCAGATGAAAAATAGCCCAGTCCATCTATCCATCCATTTTCAAACTCATCTGTCCCTTGTGGGGTCCTGAGGGGTGCCGGTGCCGATCTCCAGCTGTCAATGGGCGAGAGGTGGGGTACACCCTGGACAGGTCGCCAGCAATGTTCCCCCTTATTTTTTATGTGTCTGAGCAAACACACAAACTCCCTGAGTGTTCACTTGACCCCCGAGCAACATCACATGAGTACACCAAGGGTAAATTACACCTGTCCAAAACCTGAGGTTATATCAAGCTACATGATTTAATGAAAGAATCAAGTTACAGCAATAATTTCTTTTAGGTTATTTAGGAAAGATGTTCCATAGTCAGAGACCCACAAGATTAATAACAGAACTTTACAGAATGAAATTAATAATTTATTCTGTGTCAAATTTTGGCCCTTCCATTTCTACTTTTCTATTCATCTATTTTAGTTTTCATTCACCTTATCCCCCTGCCCCCAACACTGTTAGGGCTACTGCACATTTCTCCTCTTAAATAACACTACCTTTACCCAGTGTTGTAGTACTCAAGTCCGAGACTCGAACTCGAGTCCGAGTCATTAGCTAAATTTAGAGACTCGTGACTTGACTTGGACTTGAGCACTGATGACTCGAACTTGGACTCAGACTCCTACATTCAGATCATTCTGACTCAGAAATTGAGAAAAAGACTCAACTTTTTTTATATATATCATTAGGCTATAATTTTAATATGTCATTAGAATATTATTTGGTGTATGATTTTAATATCTAAATGGCGTACCGCGCACGTGACGTCACCATCTCATGAGCAACGCCCCTTGCCGCTAAGGTAGGGCAAACAGTGTGAGAGCGCACGTAGCAATCAGCCATTACACATGCAACAGATAAAACGATATGACAGACTTTTCCGCTGTTAAACTTTCACAAGAGGATGTCCAGGCGCCCATTTTACTGGTTGAACTATGGAACAACATACCAACGTTCAGCTCAAACGATGGATTGAGTGTCGAGGTCTTAGAAAGACTGGAAAACGGGCCGAGTTGATAAAAAGGTAAGTCGATGTTTTTCTCCTGCTTGGCGTTCATGGCATCATCGGCTGTTTTTTTCTGTTTGTAGTCACCGTCCGGGAATCCGTATAGTCCGGTCCGGTGGCCAAATGCATTATCATTATCCAACGGCTGTATCTCCTTGCTGCATCGACCGATCTGCACCAGATTTTTTGTGAGTCATGTGGGAACGCTGCCGAACGCGTTTGTGGGAATCGCCCGGTGGACGGGCGAGGAAAATGCGTGACAGCATCTGCGGTGGCGGGCGGCCGGCGGTGCGCGAACCCCGCCGGCCGGCCGGAGACGCGGCGGTGCGCAAACTTGGATCAATAGTGACTCGACTCAGATTTTTTTTTAATGACTTGGACTTGACTCGGACTTGAACACTGGAGACTCGAACCTGGACTCGGACTCGAGGCATAGTGACTTGACTACAACACTGCCTTTACCTCTGCTGGAAATATACATATAGCCTATATGATTAAAATAAAGTGAGGTTGGAACAAATTAAACACATACAAGACAAATAATGTCAACTAATTCTTAAAAGAATGGGTGACCAACGCTTGCAAAAAGATGAACATCTCAGTTATTCAATAACTCACACCATCTCAATATTAATTGCACATGTTGAATATAGCCAATTAATGATTTAGTTGAGTATGTTTAAACATAGGAAAACTTAGAACTTAACCATACCTGATTAAACTTCATCAAGATTGGCTGCCATGTCCTTTCAATGCTTTTTGTAATTAATGCGCCCTCCCCACTTCCCTTTTGTGTTAAATTAGTGAATTGTCAGTTTATGACGCAAATCTCCGTTGACAGGTATTTTGAAATGTAAAATGTATTCTACACATTTTACATAATTGGAAAACATTGAGAATGTCTGTCTCGGAGTTTCCCTGCTACAGAAATCACACTAAAATGGAAAATATATTTTCCCTCTAATCCTTTTCCATTTTCATACATTTTTTTTAAAAAGCTGCAGGGAGCCACAAGGGGGGCGCTAAACAGCCGCATGCGGCCCTAGAGCCGCGGGTTGCCGACCCCCGCACTAGAGTGATACTAGCGCCAACATTCAAAAGTGACCAAAACATCAGCCAGAAATGTGAAACTGAGCATAGCAACTGAGAAGTGGTCTATAGTCACGACCTGAGACAGAACAGCTTTTTTGTGTCTTGCCAATTGCCTCTAGTTTCCACCTGTTGTCAATAGCATTTGCACAACAGCAGGTGAAATTGATTGTCAATTAGTGGTGCTTCTTAAGTGGACAGTTTGATTTCACAGAAGTGTGATTGACTTGGAGTTAAATTATGTTGTTTAAGTGTTCCATTTCTTTTTCTAAGAGTATATATATCCATCCATCCATCCATTTTCTTACTCGCTTTATGCCTCATGGGGTCACGAGGGGTGCTGGTGCCTATCTCCAGCTGTCAATGTCAATCTATCGGAGGGCAACTCAGAGACAAGCAGGACAAACAACCATTCTCGCACACACTCACACCTAAGGAGAATTTAGAGAGGGCAGTTAACCTAACAGTCATGTTTTTTGGACTGTGGGAGGAAGCTGGAGTGGAGTGCCCGGAGAGAACCCATGCATGCAAACTCCATGCAGAAAGACCCAGGGCAAGGGTAGGATTTGAACCCAGGACCACACATATTGTCACATATCTATCTATCTATCTATCTATCTATCTATCTATCTATCTATCTATCTATCTATTGACGAGACTCATGTGGGGCCCGTTCACCTAACGGCCCGTCTCGTTTCACCCGGTCGATGATTTGACAAAAAGAGAAGAGACAGTGAATTCAGAGGCAAAAATAGTTTAACATATATTTATTACAATTTGGAATTCCAAATTGGGAGACACTTACAAGTTTTATCACAGCCGCGGATACCTTAACCTTCTCTGCCTGTGTCATAAGTGTGTCTCAACGCTTGCACGTTCGTAACTTCCTTTTGAACCCACGGACGGCTCCAAATGGGGGCCAGACCAACCTTTTTTTTTTTATTGAGGATTTTGCCAGACATTTACAAACAAGCACACATTACCTAGTTACAGTTAAGTGAATCGGAGCCACATCTTGTGTGAACTTATTCATAACTGCCCAGCCCCCCTCTTTTCTTTTTAACAAATAATCACAAAAAAAACACAGAAAATAACAGTGCAGTCCAGCAGCAATATAGAGAACAGGCCAGATCCACAACCTATAACATAGAAAAATGTAGATCGGAGGTAACACCCTTATATGTCCATCAGTTTAGATAGAAAAGGGCCCCACACCTCATTGAACAAGTCCTCCCTCCCAGCCACCCTACAGGTGACCCGTTCGTAGCTAGCCATCGAACTTAAAACCTGTATCCACTCCTTGAAAGTGGACTCAGTGGAAGATTTCCAGTGGCGTAAAGTTATCCTGCATCCTGTTGTCATAGCCAAGCGACACCAAGATTTATGGTGCTTTGAGATTTTAATGTTATCTGGAAGTAATCCCAACACACATAGAGCAGGTTTTTTGACCAAATTTGTGCCCAGCACCTTATTGACAAATACATTCATTGCATTCCACATGTCTTTAGCTTTGTCACACTCATATAGCATATGCACGAGAGTTCCAACTTTTCCATTACATCTCCAACAAATATCACTGCTTCTGAGTTTTAGTCTTGCTAGTTTGGAAGGGGTCCAATAGGATCTATTTAGTATCTTATAACAAATAAGTTGAGATTGGGCTTCAGGCGAATAACTGTACCATGATGCAAATAATTTCTTCCAATCATCTTCTGCAATCTCTTGAGCTAGATCTCTATTCCAACATGCTTTAAGACCATCTAGTTTAGTCATCTGCATACTTCTAATAAATTTATAGAAATTTGAAGCTCCTCTGTTTTTCTCACCAATCTTATGGGAAATTGCCTGAATTTCTGTCTGACTGTGCTGAATATGTTTGTTTGAAAGAATACAATGTCTCAATTGTAAATACCTCCAAAATTCTGAGTTGGGCAAATTATATTTAGTTTTAATCTCATCAAATGTTTTAAATCCCATGTCTCCTGTCACATCCTCTAGAGTGTGAATCCCAGATCCAGCCCAACTATCCCAAAAGAAGCTTTTCTTCCCTATTAACAGTTTCTTGTTATACCATATAGAAGATCTGCTTGATAAGTACGGATCACTTTTTGTTATTTGATGAGCAATTTTCCACGATTCTTTGGCAAAAACCATTACCGGGTCTTGAGATGGAATTGGTCTGTCTTTCTGTGATAGGAAGGTTTCCACTGAGAAAGGCTGCACCAGCTGTTCCTCTATCCTGACCCACAGTGGAGTCCTTGTTGGCGGCAGGTGAATTTTAGATAGCTGTGCTAAGGAAAAAGACCAGTGATACCAGTCTATTCACGATAATGCTAAACCCCCCTTTTCTTTTGCTGCATATAACTTAGCCCTATTAAACATGGGTTTTTTCGTCGCCCATATGAACTTCTCTATCATACTATTGTATGCTTTAAGTAACGAGGAGGGAAATTTTAACATGGAAGTGATATAATTGATCTTAGGAGTTAAAATCATTTTGACTAGATTAATTCTACCCTACAGGGAAATATGCAATTTATCCCAGTTTTGTAGCAAAATTTGGGTTTTTTGAAGAATTGGAGATATATTGGCTTCCATTATTTTTTCTACACCAGGTGTTAATTTGATACCCAGATATATTAATCCTTCAGGCATCCATCTGAATTTCCAATTTTTTCTAATATCGGGGAGGGGGGGGGGGGGCATGATTTTGATAGTGGCATGGCTTCTGATTTTGACCTATTAACAGTATAACCAGAAATCTCTGAGAACCGGAGGTAAGAAACCCGATAAAATCCGCCCTCGTCCGATTGTAGCCAAATTTGAGCATTATAAACAAAAAGTGTTTGTTAAAAGCTATGGCCGCGAATTGAGAGGAACGGATTTCAGTGTTAATGACCAGTTTCCTAAGGAAATCCTAGACCGTAGGCGAGTGTTATTTCCAATCAGGAAAAAATACATTAATGATGGCGTCAGAGCTAACGTTGCAGTTGACAAACTTTATATCAATGGTCAGTTGTTCAGGGATCAGAAGATCACTCCTTGGCTTTATTAGATGCACAAATGGTGGATTTATAGCTTGTCACGCTTGAAAAGAAAAAAAAAAAGTGTTTGGAACACGGTGATAAAACATAAATAAACGCACAGCTCAAGAGGACGCTTGCACGGTATGGTTGCTAGTCACGGTTGGGTACACGAGGCATGGGTGATGGTTATTTCTCTTTCATCTTTTCTCACTCTTTGCACTTTCTTAATTCTCTGTCTTTCTTTATATTATTCATCTGCTCCTCTCCTGCTGACCAGGAAATCACAAGCACGTCAGATGATGCTACCTGGGTCTTTGTATAACTATTCTTCTGAAGACATGCACTTTTCAACTTCTGACTTTCACCTATGATGAATGTAAAGTTTGTGTCATGGAATGTGCATGGAGCAGGCACCAGGGAAAAACAGCTAAAGATCTCTAACCAGCTTACAAGATTAAAGGCAGATGTTGTCTTATTGCAAGAAACCCATAAATCAGATACAACTGTAAGTGATCTTAACTCACCTGAGTTCCCTGATGTGTTTGCTGCCTGCTATAACTCTAGACAGAGAGGAGTAGCAATTTTAATCCACAAAAACGTTAGTTTTAAAATATTAGATAAAATTATTGATCCCGAAGGTAGATTCATATTAATTAAAATATCTATTCATAACCAGAAGTTATGTATTGTTTGTGTATATGGTCCAAATGTTGATGAACCCTCATTCTTCCACAAACTCTTCCATGCACTTTCAAAACACGGGGATTGTTCTCTAATTATTGGGGGTGACCTCAACTTTGGTCTAAATGAGGAAATAGACAGGCTGAATACAACAGGGTCTCAGCGTAGTTGGCAGTCATTAAATATAGTCAAACAATACATGAGTGATTTTGGTCTTTGCGATGCATGGCGTTCTCTTCATCCTAATAGTAAGCAATATACTTTTTTTTCAAATGTTCACCACTCTTATTCTCGTTTGGACTATTTCTTAATCAGCAGTTCGCTGCTGTCGGACGTTTCGGATGCTGTAATTCATCCTATCGCTATTAGTGATCATGCTCCTGTTACTTTAACCCTAACAAATAAAAAAATAACCCCACAAAACAAGAGCTGGAGATTTAATACATCGTTGCTTAAAGATGAAGATTTTAATAAATTTTTCAAAGAAGAGTGGGCTTCATACTTAGAACACAATGATCTGCCAGGCACTTCAGCATCTATACTTTGGGAAGCAGGGAAACCAGTGATGAGAGGTAAAATAATTTCATTCTCATCTCACAAAAAGAAGTTGGAAAACAAGAAGATTCAGGAATTAGAAGAAAAACTTAAGTTACTAGAAACTTCCCTGGAAGAGGGAAAGTTGGGAAAAATTCGTAAAATAAAACTAGAATTAAACCAGTATATTGAAAAGCAAAACAAATTTCTAATAGAAAAACTTCGATTAGAAAATTTTGAACATGGCAATAAGTCAGGAAGCTTCTTAGCTAATCAGTTAAAAATAAATAAAGAGAAAACGACTATATTTGCAGTTACAGATTCCAATGGGAATACATTACATGATCCAGAATGTATAAATAACACCTTCTGTGATTTCTACAAAACTTTATACACATCACAGATAAATCCATCAGACAATGTCATCAAGCAGTTTCTGGATAAAATTACACTTCCTAAACTATCAGATAACCAAAGAACGACACTGGACTCACCGCTGACAACAGTTGAAGTTCAGGAAGCTTTAACAAGCATGCCCAATAAAAAGGCTCCAGGTCCAGACGGATTCCCTACTGAGTTTTATAAGGAGTTCTGGAATATTCTGGCACCAACGTTTCACAGAATGTTGCAAGAAATTCTGGAAAATGGCAGATTTCCAGCTAATATGAACTCTGCCACCATCAGTCTTCTGCTTAAGCCAGGCAAAGATCCTATGTTGCCCACCAGTTATCGTCCCATATCCTTAATCAACGTGGATATTAAAATAATATGTAAAGCTTTTGCAAAACGATTAGATAAAGTCACTCCTTTCATAATCCACCCAGACCAAACTGGTTTTATCAGAGGAAGGCAGTCATCCACAAATACACGCAGATTACTTAATTTAATAGATTATTCCTACAGTACAAATAATAAAACTATTATAATGTCTTTAGATGCAGAAAAAGCATTTGATAGAGTAAACTGGAATTTTTTATTCGCTACTCTGCATAAATTTGGTTTTGGCAATTTTTTTATAAATTGGTTAAAAATTTTATACAGCTCTGCTACAGCCTGTGTCAGGACAAATAATCAAACATCTTCCAGCTTTTGTCTCCAGAGGGGCACTAGGCAAGGATGCCCACTTTCCCCCTCACTTTTTGCCATTTTTATTGAACCTCTAGCAGCAACAATTAGACAAACAAAGGTTATTAAAGGTATAAAATGCATGAATATAGAGCATAAGATTAGTCTTTATGCTGATGATGTATTACTCTATCTTCAGCACTCAAACTCTTCCCTTTCTCAAGTAATTAGATTACTAGAATCCTTCTCAAAGGTTTCTGATTACTCTATAAACTGGTCTAAATCTACGGTACTGCCAATTAATTGCTCTTTCCAAAACCCCCTAGATTTACATTTGCGCTCAGGAAACATCACATATTTGGGTATCACTGTGTCGTCTAAACTTGCAGATTTAGTAAAATCTAATCACATCCCACTTTTAAAAAAGATAGAAGATGACCTGGATAGATGGAAATCGCTTTCAATTTCACTCATGGGTAGAGTAGCTTCGATTAAAATGATGGTCTTACCTAGAATTAATTACTTATTTTCAATGATCCCCAATAAACCATCATCTGACTGGTTTAAATCTCTAGACTCTTCAATCTCTAAATTTCTTTGGAAAGATAAACCGCCCCGTATCAGCTTAAAGACGCTACAGAAAACTAAAGACAGAGGGGGACTAGATTTGCCTAACTTCCATAAGTACTACTTGGCAAATAGACTACAATATATCACTAAATGGATAAAGCAAAATCCGTTAGACGAGCCCTGGATAGATATAGAACAGAAAATATGCAATAATATCATGATTTCAGATTTGCCGTTTATTAGCTCAAATATAAAACGGCATGCATGCTTTAAAAATATCAATATCAGCTCTACTCTGACAGCATGGTGGGAGTTTCTTAAAATGACAAAGTCGTCACTTATCCCATGCAGTCGTACACCCATCTGGAACAACCCTGACATCCTACAAAATAATAATATGATAAACTTTACATACTGGAAGAATAAAGGTATTGAACATCTGGAACATTTACTTGATGGAACCGAGTTCATCAATTTTTCCAAACTAAATATGCAATATGGCATTAGTAAAAATAAATTTTTGGAATATGAACAACTTAAATCTATAATTAGAAAAAAAATTAAGCATATTAAAGGTGGTTTACAAATTCCAAGTAATATATTAGAGTTCCTAGATTTAAACCCCCCCAAACTACTGTCTAAATCATACAGGACACTGACTAAAATAGATGATTCAATATCTCTTCCTATTACGAAATGGGAAGAGGATCTATCAGTCAACTTTGAACAAGACTTCTGGGCTCAGATATGTCTAAGAACTTTCAAATTGACTAGTAACACCAACTTACAACTAATACAATACAAAATCCTTCACAGAGTACACTACACAGGACAAAGATTACTCAAGATGGGTCTGGCACAATCTAATATCTGTCCACACTGCATAGGCAATCATCCTGATAATTATATTCATGCGTTATGGTTATGCACACCAGTCCAGAGGTTCTGGACACAGATATGTAAGGACTTATCAAAGTGCTTGAGCTGTAAAATTACACCTTCCTCATCAGTTTGCTTGCTTGGTAATTTTGAGGAAAGCCCTCTGGGGAATAAAATAGTTTACATGGTTTTCACTGCACTATGTATCGCAAAGAAAACTATCCTCATGAATTGGAAAAGTAAGGAGAATCTCAGTATCAATCAATATAGAGATCTTTTGTTGGATCATATTAATCTTGAGACAGCATCTGCATCCACATCTGTTCGATCTCTTTGGGCTCCTTTGATTAGCACTATCACTTAGTGGAATGGGGGGCGGTGGGGCGCAGTGGCTGGGTGGAGGGGTTCCTGGGACTCTGGGGGCACTTGGAGTGGGGCGCTTGGTGGGTCTGACTCCAGGGTCTGTTGCCCCCATATGGGAGGAGCTTGGGAGGCCTACGGGTGGCCCACAGCACCGCTTGCGGCGCTCTTGGGGAGCTACGCGGGGACGGACGTGGGTTACTGACCTGGTAGCTGTGCTGTCGCTGGGTGGGTCCTGGGTGGGTCTGGGGGCCTGGGGTCCCTGGGGCGTGCCGCCCTCGGGCGGGGGCCCCGGCGGGGCCTCGGGGGTTCCGGTTCCGGGGGGTGTGCCGCTTGGGGTCTGGGCCGGCGTGCGCCCGGGTGTCCGCCCCTGCACGGGGCCTCTGGTGCGCTGGTGGTCCTCAGGGCCTGTTGAGCTGGTAGGGGGGCATGGTCATTAACATCTCAGGGCAGATGCTCTTCCCCTTCTTTGGGTTGGCATTCTGCTAGTGGGGGGAGGGGAGGGAGGGGGAGTAATGACTTACCCAGCCTGGATGTCTAGTGTCGAATGTATGGTGAGATGTTTGAATGTTAGTGTTGGGGAGGGTTTAAATCTACGGGTGGTGTGTGGGGGGGGGGGGTTGGTGGACGTTCTGGTGGGCTTGTGTCCGGCCCCCTGTCCCGGTCCCGGTCCGTGTAGTCTCCCGGTGCGGGTCTCACCTGGGGGGTGGGGTTTGGGATGGCTCGTGCGGGCTGGCTGGCCAGGGTCCCCCATCTTATTAATTTATTTATTTAATTATTATTATTATTATTATTATTATTATTATTATTATTATTGTTATTATTAATTTTTTTTTTTTTTTTTTGGGGGGGTTAAATACAGTAGGCATGGGGGGTGGGCTGGGGGAGGTAGAGGTGTTGGTCCTGGTGGGTGGTTGGCTGGCGGGCCCTGCGGCCTCTCCCCAGCCCCCGGGCTATGGTGGTGCCGCTGGAGGGGCCCCTTTCTCCGGGTGGGGCTTTCGGGGAGCGGGGGTGCCTATTGGAGTCAGTAGGGGAGCTGGCTCCCTGGGTTGGCTCCCCAGTCCTTTGCTCCCCATCCCCGGACTCCTCCCTCTGCCTGCTCCATCACGCCGCCACACATGTAGGTCCTTGGGGAGAGGGCGTTACTGGAGGTTGCCACCTTTTGGTGACGTCCCTCTCCCCAATTTTATCATGCATTTTAGACACTTTCACTCCAAACATTTTCACAACGCACATCCATGTAGGCCACGATATGGGGGGGTGGGGGGTGGGGGGAAGACGTCTGGGGGGGGGCTTATGTTGTGTGAGCCTCGCCCCGGGCGGCTCCCTTCACCCCCTCTCGCATTTAGACATTGAGGGTTCTTCTGGGTAGTTGCTTGGAGGGGGGCGCTGGCACCAGCTCCCTTCCGGAGGGGGGGTGGGCTGTGCCGTGCACCCCCTTCGGTGCTCCCAGTTTTAAATACACCTGAGAACAACATGCAACAACACAACATCTGAGCGGGCGTAGGGAGGATCGGGGGTCTTTTGCACACCCCCGATCTCCGATCGCGGCACAGAGTCTGGGGCCTGGAGGAGGTGCGGGCCACTGGGTACGGGGTCTTGGCGGGGGCTGTTGCGGCTGGCCAGCGGCTTACCGGATCTGGGGCTGATGCCTCTGCTCTCCCCAGGAAGGGATGGGGGGCAGGGGTGGCTAGGGTAAGGTCGGGGTGGGAGGGGGTTTATTAGGTATATAGTGGGTGATGGGGGGCTCTGGTCGGATGGCCCGTACGGGTCGTGTCGGCCCCCCCTCTTTGGGGGCCTGGTCCGGGGGGCGCCTGGTCCGGGGGCGGGGCCGGGGGTCGGGCACAGGCAGTCGTATTGTTGAATTGTGGTGACCCCCCCCCCCCCCACTTGGGATTTTTGGATGTGAATGCTATGTGGGAATGTGTGTAAAGCGTCCTTTTTTTTAATTTATTTTTTATTTTATTTATTTATTTTATTTATTTATTTTTTTGGTGTCTGTGTGTGGCGAGTGGGGCACAAGGGAGGGATGGTGTGAATGAGTTTTTTTTTTTTTTTTTTTTTTTTTTTTTTTTTTCCAGGTTTGGGGTCGGTCCGCTCCCTCTCCCAAGATCATCTCAAGTCTCCGCTAGGTGCGGAGCCCATCCCCCCACGTCCTGCCCTCCTCCGCTGCGTTGGCGGGCGCCTTGACCCTCTGGCGCGTTGACGGTCCTCGGGTTTGGGGCGGGTTCCCGGGTGGGCGCCGGCCCATTCCCGGCGGTGGCTTCGCGGGGCCTGGCCCCCCGGGGGGCGGCCGGGGCCCCTGCCGCGGGGGCGGGGCGCCCCTGGGGCCTCTGGCCCCCAGGGCCCATGGCCAGGACCACTTCAGCGCGGCCGGCTGCCGGCGGAGCCCACGGGCTCGTCCCCGCGGCTCTTGAGGGCGTCGGCATTGCGGTTGCTGGGGGATTTCCTCAGGGTCGTCTCTCCTCTTTCCTCAGGGGGGGGTTGTAGATTTCCTGTGAAGGCCCCTCTCGGGCGCACTGCTTTGGGGGCCCCTTTGGGAGTCCGGGGTTATGGGTCCCCTGACCCCTGCCTCTGTGCTCGGGGAAGGTGGGTCTTCGGTTCTCCACAATCACTATCAAGCCATTTCCTTCTGGATAATTTTCACCTAAACTAGTGCACTCTCACAATCTCCCACAGGTGCTGGGTCCCAGGTATTAAATGTTCACTTATATACAGAAAGGCTATAATTTATTTACTTTCTTTTACTTTTTTTTTAGGTATCACATTACACATGTCAGCTTAAATAATAATACATATGATTTAGCAATGGTATCAAGGTGTTACACGACTGTATCTGTTGCTTTATGTCTGTTGGTTGTGCTGTTCTTTTTGTGTCTCTTTCCAGGTGATGGAGCAGACAGAGTAAGTTTTATGATTCTCTTCCTTTTATCTCTTCTTTCTTTCACCTCTTCTTTCTCTTTTTTTCTCTTCTTGTTTTTCTTGTACTCTCCTACTTTGCCATTGTAGTGTCCATATAATTTGAAATTCTCCCTACAGGAATCACAATAAAGCTATTTACACGCACAAATCAAGCGGAGCATTATGGCAAAAGCTGTTTGCTCCACTTGTGAAAGTAAAATCTGTCGAGCTCTATTTGGCATTAAGATATCAATTTTTATTGCCACATTGCTAGACAGGACACTGGGGAAGAAAAAAAAAAAGAAATCTCTGAGAACCGATTTATCACTGAGCAAATTTCTGTAACGGAGGACTCAGGGTTACTAGATATCAACAGCACATAATCCGCATACAGCAAAAGCCTGTGTTCCTCTTGACCCGCCTGCACCCCCTGTATATTTGAATTAGTACGTAATGCTATAGCAAGTGGTTCAAGAAAAATAGCGAAGATTAGAGGTGATAAAGGTGAACCCTGTCGAACCCCACGATGTAATTTGATTTGAAACATAATCCCATTAGTTAAAACTATGGCTGACGGGTCAGAGTACATTAATTCCACCCACTTCCTGAATATTGGACCGAATCCAAATTTTTCTAGCGTATAAAACAAAAAAGGGAACTCCACTTTTTAAAACGCCTTTTCCGCGTCTAATGAAAAGCCAACCGTTGGTGTATCACTATTTCTTGTCATCCACATAATATGTAATAGTCTTCGAAGGTTGTCCGCAGAGCTTCTGCCCCGCATAAACCCCACCTGGTCCTGATGAATGAGATTTGGGACCACCTCTTCCAATCTAGTTGCTAAGATTTTGGCAAGAATTTTCTCATCCACATTATTCAAGGAAATAGAGCGATAGTTAGCACACTGCTGTGGATCTCTGCCCTTTTTATGCAGTAGGGTAATAACTGCTACCCTCATGCTTTCAGTCAGTCTACCTCTGTGAAATGCATCTTGATATACAACTAGTAACCTAGGGGCAAGATCATCTATGAATTTCTGATAAAAATTTGATGAGAACCCATCGTTTCCAGGGGCTTTTCCTGATCTAAGGCTTCTAATTGCTTTTTTAATTTCATCTACAGAGATATCTCCCTCCAAAACTTCTCTCCCCTTCTGTGCCAGGGTAGGGACTTCAATTGAGGAAAAAAAACTTTCTAATTTATTTTTGTTTGTCCCATCCTGAGATGTATACAATTCTTGATAAAATTCCCTAAAGGTGGTATTTATGTCTCTTTTGTTCGTAATAAGGTTGTTGTCTTTATCAAAAATAGATGGGATAACATTCTGACATTGTATTTGTTTTACTCTGTATGCCAGGACTTTACCCGCTTGTTCTCCCTGTTCAAAATATTTTTGCCTGGTACAGAAAAGGGCAAACTCTGCTTTCCTGTTCAGTATATCCTTTAGTTCACATTTAAGTTGGTTCAACTTACCCCATGTATTAGAGTCTTGGCGTTCTGAGTACTGCTTTTCAAGTCCCTTGATGTCTGTCTCTAATTTGAGTAACCTTTGACTCTCTATTTTTTTGATAAAGGAACTCCTTTGAATAATACGCCCCCTCAAAAGGGATTTTTAAAAGCATCCCACATTACCCCATGGTCTTCTATAGAGCCTTCATTGTGTTCCCAAAATTCCTGCATCTCAGATTTAATAAAATTGCAGTTTTCTTCCCTGTTCAGCATACAGTTGTTAAAAAGCCACCTCATGCTTTTTTCTGCCCTTTCTAGAGGATGGAGGACTATATCCACTGGTGCATGGTCCGATAGCACTATGTTTCCAATTGTAGAACTCAACACCTGACTGACCATGTCACGGGATATGAGAAAGTAATCTATCCTAGAATAACTTGAGTGGGGATGTGAGAAAAAAGTAAAGTCCTTTTCAGTTGGATGAAGTAGTCTCCAGATATCAACAAGGCCCAACTCTTCTGACAACACATCTAGTGCCAGAACACCAGCAGTTTTAGTTTGAGTAGATTGAGACGATTTATCCATTATTAAATCCCTGACTTGATTAAAATCACCCCCTATGATTATATTATTATTCCCCATATCTCTAATTAGGTTACAAATTTCGTGAAAAAAGATGGCCGCCGTGAGTAATGTGAGTTGAGACCTTCTCTACACAAATCCCAGCTTGTAATACTATATATGGCATAAATGCTCCATTGAGAAAGATTCGTAGTCGTTTTCACGACATCTATAATCGACTACATAATTGGTGAGATAATTATTATCTACGAGTGTGATTTGGCTCAAGATAAGGTGCCTCGAACGCTGAGTTGCCCATTGTCTCCCTGAAGCCATGGCAAAACGCGAATCAAGGGAATCCAAACGTGTCCGTGATCAATTGTCCTCTAGTGACTTTGACGAAAATGCAACCTTTACCCCGGATGATCGGAGAATGTTGCAAGTTATGATTGACAAACTTGGAAAACTGGACATTTTCGATGAACTAAGAACTGACGTCTCAGAGCTGAAACGCTCAGTTGAATATAGTCATGCTCAAATGACGGAGATGAAAATGGAACAAACTACGCTAAAAGAAGAGGTAACGAGCCTAAAACTTGAAACAACTAGACTGGCCACGGAGAACGAGAAATTAAAGGCGGATTTGCTGGAGCTCCGCTGCAGGAGTATGCGGGACAACCTTCTGATCATGGGAATTACCGAAGTTAAAGGAGAAACTTACAGCATCGCGGAGAACCTCGTCAGAGTCTTTCTGCAGGAGCAACTCCACATCCCGGAGGAAGAGGTCAGGGAGATCCAAGTGGAACGAGCACATAGGATTGGCAAGCGCAAGGAGCAAGGAAAACCGAGACCTATGGTTGTGAAGTTTATCAACTCCAAATGTAAAGATAAAGTGCTTGCTCTCTCCAAAGAACTAAAAGGCACCCCATTCTTCATAACCAGCCAATATCCAACTGAAGTGGTGGAAAAACGACGTAATTTAATTCCAATCATGAAGTCCTTTAGGCAAAAAGGACAACAAGCTCGTCTTGTTGTCGATAAACTTTATGTCAATGGTGAGCTGTATAGATGCGGGGAAACATGTAAGGAACAATAACAAAGTCGCATGGTGACTGCGTCACTGCGACGTTGCCATGGAAACGACTAGACAGGCAAGATTTGAACTTTTTGTTGGAGCTTTTCAGTTTTGATCTGGGACTGGACAATGTAGTTATATGTTGGGAAACGGTCAGCGGAAGTTTTATTTAATGGGGTATGTGTTAGTCTGTCTTGTGTGCTGTGAGTGTGCATGTGGTGTGGATGGGGTTTTTGTGGATTTATTTTCTGTAAAATCGGTTTCCTTGGAATTGGCATGTGATGCTGTAATTTTTAGTTACAAGACTCTCAAGTTTATGAAATTTATGGTATTAAAAGAACTAATAAAATGTAGAATTAATCTACTCAGATCTCATGGTTTATAAGAATGACAATGAAGTCGGAATAATTAGTTATAATTGCAATGGTCTTGCAGACAACAAAAAAAGAAAATTTATATTTATGAGGTTGAAAGAAAAAACCCATGATCTCTTTTGTCTTCAAGAAACACATTCAACTATTTTAGATGAGGATAAATGGAGAAAAGAATGGGATGGTCCAATTTTCTTTTCACATGGTCACAGAAACTCAAAAGGTGTTATGATTTTGATAAAAAAACAATTTCTTTTCCAATTTAATTCGATAGAAAGAGATTCACAAGGACGCTGGCTATTATTAAATATAATTATTCAGGGTCAAAAGATGTGTATTTTCAATCTGTATGGGCCAAACGTAGACAAACCTTCTTTTTATGAAGAAATATGGGATAAGTTGCAGGAACAACAAGGAGAAATTATTATTGTGGGTGACTTTAATGTTGCCTTAGATAGGGTACTGGACCGAAAAGGTAATTCTTCAATAGATTATCATCCTCAATCTTTACAAAAGATCCGAAATGTTATGGATGCATTTGATCTAATAGATATCTGGAGATTTAAAAATCCTAAGGTAGTACGGTATACTTGGAGAAGAAAAAACCAGGCAAGTCGTATTGACTATTTTCTTATATCATTTTCATTGTTAAACAAGGTAACTGCAATATCAATTGATGACAAACTGCGCTCAGATCATAATTGTATAGGTTTAAACATTGTAATTGAAGATAATATACGTGGGCCTGGATATTGGAAGTTTAATCAAATGCTTCTACAAGATGATGAATTTATTAAGAAAACTAAGTATTTTATTAGTGATTTTTTTAAACATAATGTAGGATCTTCAAATCCCCAGATAGTCTGGGAAGCCTTCAAATGTTGTTTTAGGGGCCATGCCATTGCTTATTCTTCGTGGAAAAAACAACAACACAAAATAGCAAAACAGGTATTAAAGAAAGAAATTGAGGATCTACAACAGGTTATTGATGATAATGATTATCCGACAAATGAACAATTGAATTCTTTAACAACCAAACAAGAGGAGTTAGCCGATTTGGTTGAAAAACAGTTACTGAAAAGTTATGATTGCAACAAAGCAATTTGGATGAAAAAAGGTGAGAAGTGTTCAAAAAAATTTTTTAATATCCAAACAAGAAATCGTTCAAAAAAGAACATTTCTAAGCTTATTCAAACAAATGGAAAAGTATTGACTACAAACACCATATTGTTGAATGAAATAGAAAATTATTTTAAAAATATTTTTTCGAATCTGGTAACTCATTCTGACACAATACAATTTTTTCCAGAAACTTATGAAAAAAAATTGAGTTCTGAAGAAAGTAGTTCCTGTGAAGGCCTCATTAAAGAAAAAGAACTTATGGAAGCTATTAAGTCTTTCCATCCAGGGAAAACCCCAGGATTAGATGGAATACCTATTGAGGTTTATCAAGTATTTTATGAAGAGGTTAAGAAACCATTACTGGCTAGTTTTAATTATTCATACATAACAGGTGTTTTGTCAAACTCTCAAACAGAAGGTCTTATTTCACTGCTTTTGAAACAGGAAGCAAATGGCCAATATAAAGACCCAGCATATTTAAAAAATTGGAGACCAATAACACTTCAATGTTATGATGCTAAGATCCTGGCAAAATGTTTGGCTTTACGACTTAAGTCTGTTTTACCAAATATTATCCATCAAGACCAATCAGGTTTCTTACAAGGAAGAAATATAGGAAATAATATTAGACAGTTATTAGAAATCATAGAAAATTATAATATAGAGAATAAAAAAGGATTAATTTTTGTTGCCAATTTGGAGAAGGCATTTGACAAAATTAGCTTAGATTTTATATGTAAAAGTTTATCCTTTTTCAATTTTGGCAACTCAATACTACACTGGATCAAGACGCTATATAAAAAAGCTAATTGTAGAATTATAAATAATGGAAACATGTCGGGGAAAATACCTTTAGTAAGAGGTCTTAAACAAGGGTGTCCTTTGTCTCCATATTTATTTATTATTGCAATGGAAATATTAGCGATTAAAGTCAGATTGAATAAAAATATTGAAGGGCTCATTAATGATAATATTGAAAGTAAAATAACAATGTATGCGGATGATACAAGTTTTTTCATTAGCCCTGATCCTCTTTGTTTACAGAACCTTATAAATCTTTTGGACATCTTTTCAGAGCAATCTGGACTTAAACTTAACTATGATAAATGTAAAATATTAAGGATTGGAAGTTTAAAGAAAACATCTTTTCAAATGAAATGTAAAGTGCCTGTTATGTGGACAGATGGACCAGTTAATATACTTGGTGTTGTGATCCCAGAGAATCTGGAAGATATAAATTCAGTAAATTATGAAAATCGACTAAGAAAGTTGGATAAAATTCTGCAATTGTGGAAAGGGAAATATTTAACTTTGTATGGTAAAATATCTATTGTTAATTCTTTAATTATTCCTCAATTTATTTATTTATTTTTGTCTTTACCGCTCCATCACAAATTTTCTTTAAGTGTTATGAGCAGAAAATCTTCGATTTTATCTGGGATGGCAAGCCAGAAAAGATAAAAAGAAAGGTTTTGTACAATGACTATCAATATGGGGGTCTGAAACTCCTTAACCTTGAAGCTATGTGTTTGTCTTTAAAAGCATCAATTGTTTCAAAGATGTATATTAACAATGAGTGGTACACAAGTGTCCTATTGGACAAAAAACATATATTGTATCATAAAAAACTGTATCCTTTTTTACAAGTGATACCTTCCCATTTTCCATATGTAGAGAGTCTGTTGGGAAACATCTCAGGGTTCATAAAGGAAACAATCCACTCATGGTGGTGCTTTCAATTTTATGTACCAGAAAAAAGAGAGGACATTTTGCAGCAGATAATATGGATGAATTCCAATATATTAATAGACGGAAAACCTTTCTTTTGGAAAAACATGTTTGAAAGAGGTGTTATCTTTGTTAATGACATTATCAATGAGAACGGTAAAATTATGGAGTATGAGGAATTTAGAACTTTGTATGGTGATGCTTGTTCAAAGTTTTTCTTTAACCAGCTCATTGGAGTAATTGGAAAAAAATGGAAAAAGATAATTAACAATGGAACTACTAAACTATATGTTTGTAAACCTCCAATAAGTAACTCTAATTGGCAAAAGGGAATTAAAATAAATAAAAAAATATATAATTTTTATTTAATAAAAAAGTCACTGAGGGTTGCCCCATATAACACATATAGAAAATGGGAGGACTACTTTGACTGTCCGCTGCCGTGGGATAAAATATTTAAACTAATCTATAAAACTACTGTTGATGTACAAAATCGTTATTTTCAAATTAAAATTATATATAATTTCTTACCCACTGGAAAAATTTTAAAATTATGGAATATGACAGAGTCAGATGACTGCCGTTTCTGTTGTCAGGAGTCTGA
Source organism: Fundulus heteroclitus (assembly GCF_011125445.2). Classification (NCBI taxonomy): domain Eukaryota; kingdom Metazoa; phylum Chordata; class Actinopteri; order Cyprinodontiformes; family Fundulidae; genus Fundulus; species Fundulus heteroclitus. Next base: position 48,661 of record NW_023396784.1, on the reverse strand, counting down.
ATCCACCCTGCATTTGTTTTGGTATTGTCATATTGTGTCTCAATTTTGGGTGGAAGTTGAAAAAATGTGTTTAAAGATTGGTCTGTCTATCAAGCTTGATGTGGTTTCTGTTTTACTGGGAGAGTTCATCAACAGTCATGATTTAGTTAATTTAATCATTGTACTTGGTAAAAGGTTTATTTTTAAAGCCAAAAATAGTTTCTCACTTAGTATTAATTTCTTTAAAACATTTATTCAGCATTTCATAACTTTAGAAAGCTATATGGTTGAAACCGATAATGAAGCTAGAAAACATAACAATAGATGGGAAGTTCTCAAATGTTTATACTGAAAATGTAATTTGCGGATGAATGATTTCATTCAATGTGGGTGAATGAATGTGAATAAGTGTGTGTGTGTGTATGTGTGGGGGGGAGGGAGTGTGGGAGGGAGGTTTTTGGGTTGGTACATTAACTGTGTAACCGTATTCTGTGTTGTGATTTATGTTGATTTAATAAAAAAAAAAAAAAAAAAATAAAAAAAAAAATTTCGTGAAAGACGTTTGGGTCAACAGCGTTAGGGGCATAAATATTAGCAATAGTCATTCTTTGGCCCTCTAAAGTGGCATCCAATATAACCCATCTACCTTCCTTATGTGAGACATGTTTATGTATCTGGCAGTCAATATTTTTCCTTATCAAGATACTCACTCCTCTTTTCCTCGAGGAGAGTGTGCTATGATATTCCTGTCCAACCCATTCTCTTTTTAGTTTTGCTGCTTCCTCATCATTAAGATGGGTTTCTTGAATGAGGGCTATATCAGCCTTTTTTTGCTTTAGATATGTGAGTTTTTTTTTTCTTTTGACCACGTTATTGCACCTTGCAATATTCCAAGTTACAATTTTAAGCAGAGCCATATTACTCCCTTAATATATTACCATACAACCATCCCTTTGTATAATGGCCATCTGTCTTAGTTGTTCCTCCTCTGAAACAATACATCCTTAAAAATACAGGATTACATGTATTAGAATTACATTTGTATGAGACATCTAGGGTTACACACTGAACAAACAAATAAAAACTTAGAAACACACTGCAACAGCAGTCCACGAACAAGTTACTTTCCAACATCAAACCTTCCTGTATGATTCCCTCCGCTGCACCTCCGAGGCCAGCCAACTTACCTCTCCCCCCATGTTTTGAGTACAACTTCCAGCCATTGCAATACACGTCTGTTATGAGGCCCACATTTACAAAGAGACCGCCTGAGAGCTTAAATATACAGGCGCGTTATTGAGATTTAACTGTAATATAAACAAGGAGCGACCGAAACAAAAAGCGCATAAACGCGCTGTCACTTATTAAGAATATAAAGCAAATTATATCTTACCGGAGGATCTGACCCCGTGCCATGTAATGTAATGATCAAAAAAAAGTCCAGTAATCTGAGATAATGTCACTCAGTCATTCAGGAATGACTCCGTATTCACGAGAAAAAGATCTCACCGTATTGTTCAGCAGTGTTCCATGTTTTCATTCATTGTCCGTACCACGCCCCCCTTCTTTGCCGTACCCCGCCACACCTTCAGCTACTTGACGAGTGAGAAATGCCTTGGCATCAGCCGCAGATTTGAACTCGTACCGCCGGTTTATGACCTGAGTGAAGTTGGCCCCCCCACCCTCTTCAAATCAGACGAAATTGGTGTCAAACGTTTGTGCTACGTTTGTGCTGGTTTGTGCAGCAAAAATTTTCGTTTGTGCCGCTATCATTTTAAAGATATAAACAAATGTTTTTAGAGGTCATCAAAGGTCAACCAGCCCCCCCACCTTCTTCAAATTAGACGAAATTGATGTCAATCAACTGGACTCCATTTGTGCTGGTTTGTGCACCAAAAATTTTCATTTGTGCTGCTTTCGTTTTGAAGACAATAATGAAAAGGTAAAGGTCAAAAGGTCAACCAGCCCCCCCCCCCCCCCCGCCTTCTTCAAATTAGACAAAATTGGTGTCAAATGTTTGTGCTACGTTTATGCTGGTTTGTGCAGCAAAAATGTTTGTTTGTGCCGCTATCATTTTAAAGATATAAACAAATGTTTTTAGAGGTCATCAAAGGTCAACCAGCCACCCCACCTTCTTCAAATCAGATGAAATGGGTGTCAATTAACTCGACTCCATTTGTGCTGGTTTGTACAGCAAAAATTTTTGTTTGTGCCACTTTCATTTTAAAGGAGAAGTCCGGTCAACGAGGAAAAATCAGGGGATCATTAGCTATACCTAAAATTAAACGTTTGTGGTGATTTAATGAATTTAGGGTTAATCAATAAGAAAATAAAAGCATAAATTGTCGTCTCAATCACTGTATATGGGCAATAATGGCGGAGTGATATGACACACTCTGAAAGGACGCTCACTGTTGTGAAGCCCTCTTATTTTATGTGACTGTGGTCTAATTTTTTTACAGTCGCTTGTAAATTTCATGAGTTGCGGGTTACAGTTTTTTTGGGCCTGTTTCTGAAAATGAAGTTGCTTGTTTTGGCTCTAAACTAAGTGACGTTGAAATATCCCTCCGCCTCATAACACGCTGCAGCTCATCCTGACAGGAGCAGAGTGAACTCAGAAGGAGCCGATCTGGCCGTATTTTCTGCAGTTTACGGTTGCAATAACTGATGATAACTGCTGAAAGTAGATTAGGCGGTGCAGATCACCATTTTGAGCAGAGATTGGTTCTAAAGATGAGTTTTTACTCCCTGATAACATTGCAGAACCCAACCCATAAACCGTATTTAATGCTTATTTGTTGTCTTTTTATGTCTCTAAAATGTAAAATTAGTATTAATTTAAATTGAAATGCTTAATATCATGTCTATCTTTGTATAAGGGGTTAAAAAATAGTTTGGCATGAAAATGGATATTTACTTACAAGGGGACAGATAGGGCATTGGGACTTGCTCTACAGCCGATACCGCGACCTGACGTCACAAACTGGGAGGAGGCAGTACTGTTCTTCACCAAGGTGGCTGCCCCCATAAAAGGACCGTAAAATGAAAATGACTCTTAATTAAAAAGCTTATAATTTATTGAACAGTATGTAATATTCTTATATTTACAGTACTTTCAGCAGTTTAAATTCTGATTTTGACCGGCGGGGAAGAGCAGACTAAGGGGGGTTTAAGTAGAGGTGTTGGCAGGTGTACTGATTCCTGGATAATTAGAAACGACAGGTGGAACTAACGAGGAGGTGGAGTGTGAGCTGGGCTGCGTTAGAGGTGAAAGTTCTAAAAAGTTCATGGGGAGACAGGGAGGTCATAAACTGCCTCATGTCAAGTACTCAGCATCATTCTCTACAACCTATTAATATCATTTTAATGATATTAATAGGTTGTAGAGGTCATCAAAGGTCAGTAAACATCTGTTCATGCTGAAAATGTGAATTTCATACAAATTATAAGTTGCTAACCTATGAATAACAATAATTTAATTTTAACCTGGAAAAAAATGATAGCGGCACAAACGAAAATTTTTGCTGCACAAACCAGCACAAACGTAGCACAAACGTTTGACACCAATTTCGTCTGATTTGAAGAGGGTGGGGGGGCCAACTTTACTCAGGTCCGGTAATGTAATGAAAAAGTCATTGTAGCTGGGTAGCGGAGGGCATATTCCACATTGCACTTACGAAGCATTTGTCTCACTTCCTCGTATTTTTTACGCTTCTCCTGTATCTCCTGAGCATAATCTTGAAAGAAAAAAATTCTTGTGCCGTTCCAGGTGACTTGTTTCTTCTTTCTCGCCATTAACACGGCGGCCTTGGCCTTGTCCCGTAGGAACCGGACAATGATGTGTCTTGGCCTGCCGTTGTCTCCAGGTCGGGGGCCGACCCGGTTAATCCTGTCAATTTCATACCGGTCGTCAACATCAATATTCAGTGCCTTCGATAGCAGCATTTTCATAAAGCCATCCCAGTCACGGCCCTCCATCCCTTCTTTCACCCCCGCGATGCGTATGTTTTGTCGCCGGGAGAAGCCCTCCAAAACGGTTATTTTCTCCTTCAGTATGCGATTCTGTCTCTCTAGCTCGTCCACTACCGGGGCCCAATTTTTTTCTTCATCTTCCAGCTTTGATATTCTGGACTCCGCCTCGGTAATTCTGCAGCCCAGGCTTTTCACCGTTTCGTTCACCGCGTCCACTCCTTTTTTAACACCGACACTTCGAAAGCTAGTGTACTCTTGATGCTCTGCAGTTCAGTCACTACGCTTGTAGCCTCTTGCGCAGATGAGTCCGCCATCTTAGTCGGCACCTCCGATCCCTCCGTGTTTTTGTTGCGTTGATTTTGAGAGGCGCTGCGGGTAAAATAATGTCTTTCTACCGACATACTTCTTTGGGGTCGTTGTTTCGCGACCGGTATACACACACTTGTAAGTCGTATTTATGAGTAAATGGGGAAAATAGCTAAGTCGGCTCGACCGCTTCTCCTAAGTAGCCATCTTGGGCGCGTCACCAACCAGAAGTTCGACCAACCTTTTTTCTAAGTTTCCTTGAGACATTGAGTCTGCTGAGAACATCTGTTTCCTGACATTTGACCGTTAAATGTAATCTATTACCCTAGTTCGGTTCCTGGGAGTTAACTAGAACAACATTGAAACCTTGAGAAAAGAATTTTAAAAGCGTTATCTGCTCACAAGGCTGTCATTCATCTTCTTGCTCCCCCCGTGCCTGGTACACGCTTACTGAAGTCTGAATCCACCCTTTGTTCTGCACACATCCTCATCTATTTAGGTTACTGGGTTAAAGTTAACATCTGTATTACTTTAAACTACAGCATTATATATAAGTGATTATATATATATATATATCCATAACACTATATATATATATATATATATATATATATATATATATATATATATATATATATATATATATATATATATATATATTAGGGCTGGGCAACGATTAAAATATTTAATCGCGATTAATCGCACTGATTAATCGCGATTAATCACGATTAATCGCATTGTATTTACAAACTCCAAGAATGAATTCAAAAGTAGTGTAAAGAGCACTTTTATTTTAATGTTCTGCTGCCATATGAACAAAAGTGTTGTAACATTTGTAGCACTTATCAGTAACACATATTTAGTGTAAAGCTCAACTTAAACATGTAAAACAAAAAATAGCAATAATAATAAATTAAAGCTTATTGCCACTGACAGGGAATTCTCTTTATGGGGAAAAAATCTACCAAAAACAGGCAATTTCTGAGGTAACAGCAGGGAGCAGCATTACCATTTTATGTTCAATACCAAAGTTTAACTTGGCAGTGGTTACAACTAACTTGTTTCTGTCATATTCCATGCTGGAAGAACTTTAAACTGAAATGCTTGCTAACTCGATATGCTTGCGTTTATTTGACGTTGACACGCGGTTTTTTGTTGTTGCTTTCTCGCGCGCATATAGTGAATGGCAGGGGGAAAACAGGCAAAAATACATGGATACTTTGAAACGAGAAGCGACTTCACCGACGGCGTCGATGCAGACCCCCCCCCCCCGCTCCGCTCCGCACAAAACTTGTTCCGGCCGCCAACTCACCGCCTCGCCTCGCCTAAGCTCGCTCGCGGTACCTGCGGGAAACACCGCCTTCCGCATGTCAGCTGTGTTTTTTTCCGGCCAGCACCTTTCTTCCTCTTTGAATCTGAGGCTGGGCTGACAGCGAGGTTATTGGCGCATTATCGCCAGCTACTGTTCTGATTCAAACCCCTACACCGCAGCAACAGACCTTCACAAAATAAAAGCATGTGACCAACATGCGTTAACGCGCGTTAAAGAAAATATCGCCGTTAATAGTCTAATGAGTTAACGCGAAATTAACGCGTTAACTTGCCCAGCCCTAATATATATATATATATATATATATATATATATATATATATATATATATATAAACAGAGTTGTTTAATTTCCATAATTCCTTTTGAAAAGTCGAACTTTCATAGAATATAAATTCAGGGCCCACAATTGAAACAGTTTCAAGTTTTTATTTTTATTATTTTTATTTTTTACATAGTAAGGGATTCCTGCTCATAAAACCCATGAAAACAAGAATACACAAATTTAGAATACTTTGAAGAGATCACCATTTGTGGTTCAGTTTTTGAGATAAAAGAAAGAAATTAGGATAAAAATCAAAATATGATACTTTAGAAATTATCTCTCAATCCCTTTGCCTTAATCACTGCCTTGATGCGACGTGGTATTGAGGCAGTCAGGTGCTTCTGGCAGTAATGACAGGGGCTAGGTCCTGCTGGAAGATGAAATTTGCATCTCCATACAGATCCTGAACAGAAAGAATCATAAAGTCCTCTAAAACATTCTGGTAGACTGTTGTGGTGACGTTGGATTTAAGAAAGCAGAGTTTAGCAACACCTGCACTGGACATTGCACCCTAAATCATGACTGACAGTGGATGTTTCACACTGGACCTCAAGCAGCTCTGTTCCTCACCTGTCTTTCTCCAAACCTTTGTATCTTGATTCCTGAATGAAAGGCACACTCTACTTTCATCAGAGAAGAGGACCTTGGACCACTGACCATCGGTCCAGTCCTTCTTCTCCTTGGCCCAGTTGAAACACTTCCTATGTTGGCTCAGGTTTAGAACTGGATTGACCTGAGGAATCCGAATGTTGCCCATCTCCTGGATGCATATGAATGTGGTGGTTTTTAAAGCTGTGACTCTCACCTCATTCCACTCTTTCTGGATCTCTGCCAGATTCTTGAATCGTCTCTGTTTGATAATCCGCTGGAGCCCACGGTTATCTCTTTTGCCCTTCCCCTAGACTTTGCATTGATATGCTTGGACACAGTACTCTGAGCAGCCAGCCTCCTTTGCTATGAACCTTTGTGGTTTAGCCATCCTATGGAGAGTATTAATGATGATCTTCTGGCCAGTTGTCGTGTCTGCAATCTTCCCCATATTGAACTGAACTGAGACAATTGAACCAAACTGAAGAAATGTAATGACCTGAAACCTGTGCAGGTGCTTTGAGTTTAGTAGATGATTAGCGTGTGACACTCAGTTTAAAACATTCATGCCCTGCAAAATTTGGGCTGATTTCTTCAAACTATTCTAATTTTGTGGATTCCTGTTTTCATGGGGTGGAAACCTAAATGATGTAAAAATAAATAAATTTGCAATCGTTTCAATGGTGGGCCCCAAATCTATAATCTATGAAAGTTATCTTTTTGAATGGAAATATGGAAATTCAACAACTTTTCCATGATATTCAAAATTTTTGGAAAGGGTCTGTGTATATTCAACTAAATATTTATTTCTGGTTCTGTGTCATAGGGCTGGACAATATAGAAAAAAAGCATATTGATAAAATAGAAATCATATTGATCAATATCGATAATTATCAACAAACTCAAAACATATATTTTAAGTGCAGCCCTTGCCATTTTACGCTGTTCCTTAGCGACCTATTTTTAGAGACAGAACACACAAACACTGAATTAAAACTCAACCCTTTATTCAACCAACTTTTTACCAAAACTGCAAGTTTTTAAAAAAGAGAAAAGAACCCGTGCTCTCTGAACTCTTTCAAGGGGGCAGAACTTGGTGATGGAGCGTTCCTGGGTCTGCGCTTTTGATTGGTTGGGAAGATATAGTGACTGTGATATTAATCTACATTACTCAAATGCAAAAGGAAGTAAAACTGTTATTCTTTTGAACTTTTTATTTACCCTTTTCATCTATCATCGATATACGTCAATCGATCGATATATGTTATTGAATTATTGTCTAGCCCTACTGTGTCAACTATTTTTTTTCAGTACAGTAAATTAATACATCCTAGAATTTGCTGAAAAACATGACGGACTTATAGCCAGGGCTTTTACTGAAGGCACAGAACAATAAAGACAGCATGTACACCAATCCAATCTGCATGACTTTCTGCACAATGAGTCTCAACTAGCTCAAGTGTTTAGTTCCACAAGTTAAAAGCTCTTCATTAGTATTGCGTTTGTCTGGTTTAAATGCTGCTGCCCAGACATCAATGGTGCAAAAGAGGCAGCTGAACAGGTCAGCCCACCCATCGAGCTGCACACTCCTGACCTGCACACACACATTCACTGGCTACATTGCTATGTTGTTTGTGAAGTGTGCCACCCTACACTGATCCTGGCTGTGAAAGTTACTAGTTTGGCTGTGATCCTTGGACTTGGATGGTAACCCAGACAAATATATGAAGGGGCATACGCACACAGACACATACATTCTTTATCAGCCATGCCACATTAGCAGGGAGCTTGATCCTTGATTGTCTGGTTACTAACTGTCCCCTTTTCCTATCCCTTCTGTTCAATTGATTGTGTTTTGATTTATTTCTCTCAAGTGAGGATGAGTAACACGACTGTATTAATCTTTACTTTAGACATGTCACAAGAATTTGTATCTCTTTTTCTAATGTATGTTTAGTAAACTGAAATATTAAATTTTTACAAAAGCGGTGATGAATTTTTTTTGTCACTAATTTGGTAAAGAATAGCGGAAGAGTAGTTATTTTATCAAATTCAGATGTAACTGCAAGCATGTGAAATTAAATTATTAACTTTAGAAATGTTATTGATTACCTAATTTAAATGCAATTCTAAGTTGTACTCTAACTAACCAGTACTGCATGGTGGCACAAAATGGCATGGTTATTATGGTTAGGATAATCATCTAAATTACCTTTAGATGTGTTTGTGTGTGCATGATTGCTTATTTTGTGGGGATAAACAATCATGTTGGGGACATTTCCCACCTCTTGCATAATAACCACTGGAGATAGGTTTGTACCTATCTCCAGCTCTAGCACTCAAGCTTTTATATTGACATTTCAGAAAAAGATGTTCTCAGAGTAAAATTCCTCATATGTGTACACATATATAGCAAATAAAGCTGATTCTGTGACAGAGATGTGTTCTAACCTAAAACATGCTGTTTTTGGCTCACATAGAGTGTTATTCAGGAAATTGCTATTTGTAGCAAACATAAGGGGTTAGTGACTAGCAGATGTACTCATTCAGGCTGTTTTTTGTGTGGAAGCAAGGCTTATCTTTCTTTGAAATTTTTTCTCCCTCTGATGTTGAATTCTCTAAACTCAAACAAACTCTCACCCATAGCAAAATGCAAAGGTAAAATTACTTCCAATGTCATAGTCCAGGCCAAGGTGCAGGCCGGGTTTTCGCTCTCTCTCCTTCTCTGCAGGGTTGGACAGGCAGGTGCTCCTCATCGGAGTTAGTTGCCAACCTTCTTAAGGAGCTGGAGCCAGTAGGAGGGCGTCAGTTCGTTAACGCTCATGCATTGGTACAGACCGCAAGCCTTGTTCCCAGTTTCAAGCCTTGATACCTTGTGCGTACCCAAGTCTAATCCTGTTTTGCTCCTTTCTCCTAGAAACCTGGATAACCAGCTCAAAACCACGTCTCCACAGTTCAAGCTCCGGAAACCACTTGTGAGACCTCTCCGAGTTCCCGTTCTGGACACCAGAGTAAACCTCAGACCCACGCTCTACGGAGGCCCTCCTTCCTGTGCTCACCTGCCTGTCCACCCTCACACCACCACTTCTGGAGAGAACCTACCAGCTCTGCACCTCCCATCAACATCAATGGACAACAACCCCTCAAGCTCAAGCCTCACCGTCATCCCAGTGAGTTTTTTTCTGCCAACCATCACAACCACAATAATTTCTCAAACCATCTCCGGCCTGCTGCTCACCTCTCTCCTTCCCTTCCTCAGCCCACGTACCCAGAGACCCAGCCAGCCGACATCACCGCTTTTTTATTACTTTTTTCAATTAAACCTCTTAAACTGTTTTTCTGCCTCCGTATTTGTGCTCATTCCAGAGTCGGTTTATTTAAACTATGACATCTAAAACATTTTTAGTTCTACAGACAGTGTCTGGAAATAGTATCACGTCTCAGTGATAGGAGGATAGGGTAACATCATCATGTTCACGAGAGAACCGAATGGCAAGCACACTCAACAGTTTTGTTTTGGTCTCTGGGGTATTGTCCTGTACCAATTTTTCCAATGTTTCTCTGCTGCTCCTTTTTGGGGCATGCATCCTTCTGTTCTGTCTCTCTTCGAGGTCGGTCATGTTTCTCGGCTCTCCAACTCCTTAACTGCCCTGCCCTGCCCTGCCCTCCTGCTTTTTGCTTCATTTTTGTGTCTTTGTGCAATTTCTTCATAGCAACTGAAAGCTCGGAAACTGAAGCTAAGGAAATTATGGATCTCGTCAGCTGGTCTCAACGCTATTGATCACATTTTTGCAACTGGAAAGCAAAAGAACGGGGAGCGCACCTGTCCCGATGGGACATTTTTTGCGGAATACACCTTGGACCCGTGGGAGAAATGGTCCACGGTGTTCCTCTCAATTCTTTCTGTTGAGGACGTCGAAGATGTGTGCTTATTCGGATTTACAATGCTTGGATTTCTTCTTTTTGGATTCGGAGGATTTCTGATGTATCAGCAACTTCAGAGACTGCTGACAGTGAATATGGCCTTGATGAGGCTGCCGGCGGCTTACGACGCGATCACTAAGGCGGTGAATGAACAGAACAATAAGCTGAATAAGCTGGCTGGAGTGGTTGAACTCAGAGGTGAGACGGGATATAATCTGGAAGTGAAAACGCAAAAATAGCCCAACTGATTTGGAATATTGGATCCTGGAGCCAGTGATGAAAAGACTTTAAAGCTGAAGGAAAAGTTGGTTCAGCTTGTTCTCAAAACAAATTGTGTATTGTAATCAGACTTTCCTACTGTCTAAATTCTCCCCTGGTATGTTATGGCGGAATCGCACAGAACTACTCCCCCCGGCTCCCTCCTCCCCTGCAAACATCTGTGGAGGCGTCAAGCTGGGCTGCAATGTGATAAAGACTTTCCATCAAGGACATTTTCCGCCATTTTCTTTGTATTAACTATTACCATTACATGAATAAATAATTGTATATATGTATGTATGTATGTATGTCAGGGCTGTTTTAAAAAAAAATATTTTTCAATTTTGAATCGATTTTCATATTAATTCTCAAAGATCAATTCATGTAACCAAAGATAATTAAGAGATTGAGATTAATAAGATTGCATAACTACACAGTCTTCTAATTCAGGTTCCAACAGGAACAGGAATTCAGGTCTATGGTGGAAGAGAAGGTTGGAAGCCAAAATCAAGGCAACACGGAAAGAGGTAAGCCAATTGTCAGAACTCCATAAGGGTGCATCCAGAAAGGGAATTCCCCAGAAATACAAGCAGATGCCCACACCTGAGGCCCTGGAAACCACCAAACAAAGACTCCAAGCCTTGGTTGCCGGACTGAAGAGATACACAAAGGAGATAGAAGCCATAAGAATAAACAGGCTGTTCTCCATTGAACCAACTAAAGTGTACTCCCAGTGGCAGGGTAATAACACTGACAGAGGGCAGAACTGTCATGATGATGAAAGACCCCCAGAAGAGGATCCCCCCTACCAGCTATCAGCCAATAACCTGTCTCTCCACAACATGGAAACTCTTGTCACCAATAACTAGAGAGGACTGGACTAAAGGACAGCATTGAAGCACTGATCATGGCAGCACAGGAGCAGGCCTTGAACACCAGACTAATAGAGGCCCAGATCTACCATACCAGACAAGATCCCAGGTGCAGGCTATGCAAAGATGCCCCAGACACCATCCAGCATCTCACAGCAGGGTGTAAGATACTAGCAGAGAAGAAATACATGGAATGTCAAAACCAAGTGACTGGTATAGTGTAAAGAAACATTTGTTCAGAATACCAACCAAGTCAAAATGGGAGTCACATTCCAAGGTGGTGGAGAATGACAGAGCTAAGATCCTGTGGGGCTTCCAGATACAAAGACAAAATGGTAATGACCAACCAACGGGACATTGTGATCATTGATAAGCAGCAGAGGATGTGATCATGTGGCAATCCTGAGTGATGGAAAGATCAGGAAGAAAATAGCACAAGCAAATGGAGAAATACCAAGGGCTCAGGGAAGAACTAGAAAGAGCCTGGAAGGAGAAAACAACAATAGTGCCCGTGGTCATTGGAGCACTTCGGGCAGTAACCCCCACTCTGGAGAAGTGGCTCCAACTGACACCTGGAGAAACCTCAGATATCTCAGTCAACAAGAAGACAATCTTAGGATCAGCTAAGATCTTAAGAAGAACCCTCGAACTCCCAGTCTTCTGGTAGAGGACCCAAGCTTGAGAAATGGAATGCCACCCACCCTGCACAGGAGTGTGACAGGTGGCTGAGAGACCAGTTTTTTGTAATTAAACGGTGATTTTTTTTAATGATTTATGGTCTTTCAGCAATTTGACACAGGTTAGTAAATTTTTGAGATCCACCGTATATTTTTATATTATGTTCAAAATTTTTAATTGTTTCAAATGTCTCTACATGACCATTTGCTTCTGTACACATGACATGTTTTTCTTGACATACTTAAAGCTATAAAGAATCTGGTTTGGATTATTAATAAAGATTTTAATACACATCCGAATAATTAATAAATTATGTACAGGCAGTGACTGATATAGCTGCAGATCTGCAGAAAAAATTACTAAAACTAAAGAAACCTAACACAAAATCAGCAGCTAACTATTGGAAAATTGTAGTCAACCGGCAAAAGGGATGTCAAGCCACAGTATACAGCTTCTCTGAAATATGTGGTGCAATACAACCTGTAAGGCAGGATTGTTCAATTAATACATACTAAGGTCCAGTCACTGAAATTTTTTCCTAGTAAAAGGTCTGAACGGATGTCCAGCTTTTGTCTTTTATGGGCTTACCTAATGGTACGTCAGTTACACTGTTTCTAAACATTTCAGATTTTCTGGTTGATGTTGAAGCTCACATCGGGATTCGTTTTTACTTTTTCACACATCTCGTCTTTTTGTTTTACATCAAATGATGTCTAAGCAACATAATTTAAGCACTCCCTCATGATTTTCCATCACTAAATGTTTTTTATGTCACCTCAAAATCCATAGTTTGAGTGAACATTCATGTAGTATTCGTGATGAGTCTGGTAGATCTGTCATACTGGGCTTGTAGTTTGATTATTTTGTGTGCTTTCTGCTTGTATAACAGGGTTTCTGCGGGTCATTAAAAAGGATTAAAAGTCATTAAATTTGTTTTTTTAAATTGAGGCCTTAATTTGCATTAAAAGTCATTAAATGTGATTATCGGTGGCATTTAAAATACCTTATTGTTTTCTAAAAAAATACATTCATAAAAACAGTTTCGTCAGATATATTATATCTGTCATGAATTGAGGTTTTTGTTGAGGACCCACGGTGCAGATGAAGCGGTGAGGAGACATCGGTAAGCAGGTAAGAGGTTTTTAATCCAGAAAGCACATCAAGCAGGTTACAAAGGGCAGGCTTCAGACTGGGACGAAATACCAAAGAGAAAAACTAACTGACAAGAAATGAACACTGACTAGGATGAAAAATAGACTAGCGATCCAGCAAAGACTGAACAGAAACCCGGAACTTAAATACACAGGAGATAATTGAACTAAACAGGACACAGGTGTGGGATAATCATGTCATGAATTGTTTACCGAATAACTCAGGAAGCGCACACGGGACTAAAGCTTAAGAGTTTTTATTTTAAGGAAGTGTGCTGAATGGCAGATGATGAAGACCGGAGGTTCAGGGCTGCAGAAGGTCAGGGATGTAGGTGATGGCAGGAGCTGACGGCCCGGAGCGAGAGTCCACAATAATCTAAGTGGCCAGGAAGCTCAGTGCTACTTAGTTAGCAGATTGCAGGAGACACCAGGGCACTGAGCAGAGCTTTCTCAGAGCGGCTAGTCAGGTTAGCAGATCTCTAGAGACACCGTGGCACAGAGCAGAGCTTGTTCAGGGCGGCTAGTCAGGTTAGCAGATCTCTGGAGACACTGTGGCACAGAGCTGGGCTTCACCAGAGCAGCTTGACAGGTTAGCAGTTCTCAGGAGACACCAGGATACAGAGCAGAGCTTCACCAGAGCAGCTTGACGGGTTAGCAGTTATCAGGAGACACCAGGGCACAGAGCAGGGCTTCACCAGAGCAGCTTGTCAGGTTAGCAATTCACTGAAGACACCTGGACAAAGAGCAGAGCTTCTTCAGGAACAAACCACAGAATAAAAAGACTTACAGAGGGACTGGCATGGAGTGGTGGATAGCAGATGACGGCCCAGTGCTGAACTGAAGACAGAGGGAGGTTTAAATAGAGCACTAGCAGGTGAAACAAGGGTCTGACTAATTAACAAGCAAATGATTATCAGGTGTGACTGACTGCTGAGGAGGTGAAGTGAAAATTGACAGAAAATAACTGATGACTGAAAACAATAAATAAAATTAAACCTAACTCAAAAGAGATGAAAAAATGAAAATAACAGAAAAACAAAGCCAAACCAAAACTCAACCATGACAAATCAAAGGTAACAGAACAGCTGGAAGGCAACTTAAGAAGAGACGTGAGAAACGATCAATGACTGTAAACACAATAACAGAACAAATGCACGATCCCAAAGATATAAAACTCAAACATAAATAATCACAACTGCCTAGGGATCGTGACATAACCCCCCCCTTAAGGGCGGATACCAGACACCCAAAACAATAATCCCCCGACCCGGGTGGGTGGAAGGGGGCACCGGACGGAGGGCAACAGTCCAAACACAAAACAACCCAAACAGGGCGGGCGGAGGGAGGCTCATGGCGGAGGGCTAGAGTCCATACCCAAAAAAAACAGTTTGGGTAGCCAACCTGGAGAAGCATATGGCGGGTGACCCCAGCATGGCAGAAACTGTGGCGGGAGTCGCGGCGGAGCAGAGTCCGATGCAGGCGTCGCGGAGGATGGCCCCGATGGAGCAGGTTCTCCGGCGGGCGCCTCTGACGAGACAGGTTCTCCGGTGGACGTCCCAAAGGACGGCCCCAGCAAGACAGGTGCTCCGGTGGACGTCCCAAAAGAACGGCCCCTGCGAGTCACGTAATCCGATGGGTGTCCCGGAGGACGGCCCCGGCGAAGCAGAGTCCGATGTGGGCGTCGTGGAGGACGGCCCCGACGGAGCAGGTTCTCCGGCTGGCGTCTGGGGGGACGGCCTAGGAGAGACAGGATCTCCGGCGGTCGTCCCGGTGGACGGCCCAGGCGAGACAGGATCTCCGGTGGTCGTCCCGGCGGATGGCCCAGGCGAGACAGGACTTCAGGAGGCCGGCGGCGGACCAGCACCCTCGGAGCCCAACACCTGGAGAGGGAGAAAACAGAAACTGGCGCCTGACTTCAGGTGGCTAAAGGGAGCGCCTGACTACAGGCTGCTAAAGGGGGCGCCTGACTACAGGCTGCTTCAGGAGGCCCCGGGCTACAGGCTTCAGGAGGCCCCGGGCTACAGGCTTCGGGCAGGGCCTGGCTACAGGCTTCAGGGAGTGCCTGGCTACTGGCTATGGGCGACGCCGGGCTACTGGCTGCTACACACAGAGCCTGGTTAAAGGCGGCTGCTACACACAGAGCCTGACAAAAAGCGTCTGCTACACACAGAGCCTGACTACAGGCTGCTACAGACAGAGCCTGACTACAGGCGACTAAAGGGGGAGCCTGGCTACAGGCGACTGGAGAGGGAGCCTGGCTACAGGCGATTGGAGAGGGAGCCTGGCTACAGGCGACTGGAGAGGAACCCTGGCTACAGGCGACTGGAGAGGAACCCTGGCAACAGGCGACTAGAAAGGGAGCCTGACTACAGGCTACGGGCGGCGTTGGGTTACGGGCTACGGGGACTGCCTGGCTACAGGACAATGGAGAAAGTGCTTTACAGCTACGAGGAGCTGGCACTGGAGACAGTGCCTTAAAGCTACGGGGAGCCGGCACTGGAGGCTGTGCTTTAAAGCTGCGGGGAGCCGGCACTGGAGGCTGTGCTTTAAAGCTGCGGGGAGCCGGCACTGGAGGCTGTGCTTTAAAGCTGCGGGGAGCCGGCACTGGAGGCTGTGCTTTAAAGCTGCGTGGAGCCGGCACTGGAGGCTGTGCTTTAAAGCTACGGGGAGCAGACACTGGAGACTGAGCTTTAAAGCTGCGGGGAGCCGGCACTGGAGACTGAGCTTTAAAGCTGCGGGGAGCCGGCACTGGAGACTGAGACTGAGGCACTGGAGACTGTCCTTTAAAGCTCCAAACAATCTCCCGAAAACTGGCTGAACATAGGCTGCTGCTGGGGCCTGGACACCATCCTCAGACCTCTTAGGTTTGCTCCTGCTTCCTGGTGTAACCTGGCCGCCCGCCGCTTTGCCGAGGGAGTCGGCTCAGCTTCAGAATGTTCATACCTTGACTGGGAAGCGGGCTGCTGCCGGACCTGCGCAGGGCCGCGTCGACCCCCGCAGAAGTGATGCGAGGCGTCGGCTGGGAAGGCTTGCTGCTAGCCTGGCTGGCGCCCACGACGGAAACACTGGGAGCGGGATGACGCTTGGTTTGTTCGGTGTTGAGGAGCCTCGTAATGCCACGGCCCCGTTCCAGGTAAGGGAACTGCCAATCTCAAGCCCCAAAACGGCGTTCTCATATCCTCAAGACGTGCCGTCTCTCGTTTCCCGACGGAGAGACTTAGCTTTCTCGAGGCGTGCTGTCTTTTCTGCCGCTCGACAGAGATACTCAAAAAGAGTAATCATCTCACCGCCTTGCTGCTGGATCCTCTCTTAGCTGGATCGTTCTGTCATGAATTGAGGTTTTTGTTGAGGACCCACGGTGCAGAAGAAGCGGTGAGGAGACATCGGTAAGCAGGTAAGAGGTTTTTAATCCAGAAAGCACATCAAGAAGGTTACAAAGGGCAGGCTTCAGACTGGGACGAAATACCACAGAGAAAAACTAACTGACAAGGAATGAACACTGACTAGGATGAAAAATAGACTAACGATCCAGCAAAGACTGAACAGAAACCCGGAACTTAAATACACATGAGATAATTGAACTAAACAGGACACAGGTGTGGGATAATCAAAGGTAACAGAACAGCTGGAAGGCAACTTAAGAAGAGACGTGAGAAACGATCAATGAATGTAAACACAATAACAGAACAAATGCACGATCCCAAAGATAAAAAACTCAAACATAAATAATCACAACTGCCTAGGGATCGTGACAATATCAGATATAACTGATTCCGCGTGATTGCGTGGAACCAAACATGCTGAACTGCTTCCGGTTGACCGTAAAGCCGTATGTTTTTACAATGTTCAGAAAAGAAGCTTGAGGCGGAGAAAGAGCTAGAGAATGAGAAAATGCAAATTTCAGCAAAAGTGGGTGGAAAACAAGGAATTCGGGACATGGCTGCAGCCTGTCGACTCTGTGCCCTCATGACTTAAAAAACTGTCCACTCCACCAGCCAATCACAGACAGGTTTCTTTCCATCCAATCAGAGTATGGCTTGCAAATACTGCATTCAGATGGATTAAATCAAAATGCTGCAGCCTTTGGCAGAAATTACTAAACATAACGGTGGGATTAAAGAAAAACAAATAAAAAGTTTAATATTTTAGCCTGAAATATTTAGTCTAAAATATTTAGACTCAATATTTAAGTTAATACACAGTAAAAAATGTGGTGTTATATTTCAGTGTTAACCTAATTTAATCTATATAGAGTATTTAGATTAAACTAAATGAAGCGTAAATCGGCTCTGACATTGGAGTTAAAAGTCAGAGTAAAATGCTACATTCACGCAGTGAAACTTTTGAATGTGTCAATTACGCGCCACTTTAAAGATTTTTATGCAACCGCGAAAGGGAGGAGGAAGAAAAAAGACGAAGCACCAGTTTTCAGAAGTTCGTGGGGATATTTCCATTTTGGATTCTGAACGGAGTTGTGCTACAGAAAAGGTAAGTAACTTTTAACACCGGTGTTGGTAAGTTATTTTGATAATAATTGTGATGAAGGACGATAATATAGCTTCTGTTGTTATCCATTAAATATGTTTGCAACTATTATGCGTGAGTACTAGTGTAGCAAATGGTTTTGGCACCATGGTTTTTTTTCTGAAGGCTGTCAAGGTAAAAATACGTAACTGTTATAAATGGTAATAATATTAATCACTGTGCCTTATGCCATAGGCCCAGATTCTGTGGGTACTTCGGGGTCGTAGCACCCACCGAGTCATGTTAGCACCATGGATGTAGCATCTAATAGGCGCATGGTTAGCACCATGGATGTAGGAACTAACCAATGCCATACAAACAGATTATGTTCAAGTGTATCGGGAATATGAACTCAGTTTTACCGTTGAAGCATATTTTTTAACTATTAAAAAATGTCTGTCATGGTTGTTTATTTTCATTATTCTTTTTATTACTTTCATCCATTTTTAATACACATTTATGAAGGTTTAACATGCTTTTAAATTATTAAAAGTTTTAATATGCTTGTCAGGGTTCAGCAGGCAGAGCCGTGCAGCCTTGCCGGCTCTGCGCTTTCCTCTGCTCACAGGTGACAGCAGCTGACTGGTGGGCGGGACTGACACACCTGCAGTGAGTTCAGCAGTGCCTCAGCGCACTATAAGATCAGCGCACGAACAGCGGGAGGATGCCAGAGTGTTACCTTGTCGCGGTATGCCTAAAGGCCAACAACCATCTCCAAAGCTTCAGACCCGTGAGTTTTTCGATCCCCGTTTGGATCTAACTTTTGTCCCATGTGTTTTCTCCAGTGCTCTCGTGTTTTTGGAACCCTTCTCTCGTGTGACTCCACGTTTTGAAGACCAGGCTCCCGAATCCACAACCCGCTCAGATTCTGCTCTGGCGACCTTCCCCTCAAACTCGCTTGGTGATACCAAATTGGGCACGAGGTTTCCCTCCCCGGATTCACCCTGGTCAACCCCGGACTCTCCTGGTTCCTCCCGCTGTTTACTCCGGATCCCTGTACCCGCCGGCGCTGCTAGAACCCTGCCTAACCTCCGCTCACCGGTCACTGTGTCATCTGCTCATCAAACATCAGCTGAGCCCATCTCACTCCCCCCCCGGCTTAGTTCCTAGAGCTCCGTAGTAAGCGTACGTGTATAGTTGAACTTTCCTTTAGCGTTATTCTCTGTTAACCGTTCTTCCCCTTTATCTCACAGATCCCGTGTTACCTGCCCGAATCGGTCCCTGCGTTTCCCCGGTTCTGAGATCCTTCCTGAATCTTAACGCTAAGATCAATAAAAACTGTTAAAACTGCTTCCTGTTTGCCGGTGTTCTCTGCATGTGGGTCAGATATCTCAAACCAAACATGACAATGCTTATATATGCTTCAAGGTCGTGTCTGTTTCTCAGAGGAATAGAATGGGAATGGATTGGGGTAAAATGCACTGTTTACGGGCAAAAGTATCAAGAGAGAGTTTCAAGACCAGTTCCTAGGCAGTGGGATAGAACAACAACTCCAGTTCACACGCAGCAGGATAAAACAACAACAGAAGATAGTTATTAGGGAGTAAGATAGCGATAAGGTGTGTGCGTCATTCATTGTGTGACTCTGTAAAATCTTTTTCTTGAATTTAATAAACCCAGCCTGAAATGGAGGGAGAGTCAGAGTCAGAGTCACGGCCCGCAGATGCAGCGGGCACACCTGCTCTCCCTTCGCAAAGGTGAAACTGAAATCTGCGTCCTGGCTGAGTTTTTGTTTTAAGTCCTGCACAACAAATTAACGAACTGGGGGAAGCAAGACAGCTTCAACAATTGGGGGCTCAGTCCGGGATTCGGGGTAATAAGCTGAATTGGACATCAGATTGGAACGAAAGTACAAGGGACACTGGCTGGCCACAACAAAAAAAGGCAAGCGGAACCTGTCTTATCGAATCTGCATTTTCGTCTTAGATACATAGTCTAAATTATGTATCCCAAGTCTTAGTAGAACCGAGTCTGCTAAATTAATTCTTTGGAGTGCCTTGGAACAGTATTGGATAAGTGTGGTTTAGAGATTCAATTCAATTAAATTCAATTTTATTTATATAGCGCCAAATCATGAAACATGTCATCTCAAGGCACTTTACAAAATCAAGTTCAATCATATTATACAGATTGGGTCTGATTATACAGATTGGTAAAAAATGTCCTATATAAGGAAACCAGTTGATTGCATCAAAGTCCCGACAAGCAGCATTCACTCCTGGGGAACCGTAGAGCCACAGGGAGAGTCGTCTGCATTGTACATGGCTTTGCTGCAATCCCTCATACTGAGCAAGCATGAAGCGACAGTGGGAAGAAAAACTCCCCATTAACGGGAAGGAAAACCTCCGGCAGAACCGGTCTCAGTATGAACGGTCATCTGCCTCGACCGACTGGGGTTACAGAAGACAGAACAGAGACACAACAAGAGAAACAAAAAAGCACAGAAGCACACATTGATCTAGTAATCTGTTCTACATTAGATGGTAGTAGCGGGTGAGCTGTCTTCTCTGGATGATGTCACAGTTAACAGAACGCCAGACCAGGTGTACCTACTATGAAGAAAAAGAGAGAGAGCAAAAAGTTAAAAGCTGAAATGACGACAGTCATTTCAATGTAATACAATGCAAAACTGGAGAACAGTAGACTGAAGAACAGTAGAAATCAGTAGAGTGAGAAAATTAGACCCGGATGTCCTCCAGCAGCCTAGGCCTATCACAGCACAACTATAGAGATAGCTCAGGGTATGAGCCACTCTAACTATAAGCTTTGTCAAAAAGGAAAGTTTTAAGATTAGTCTTAAAAATAGATAGGGTGTCTGCCTCACGGACCAAAACTGGGAGTTGGTTTCACAGGAGAGGAGCCTGATAGCTAAAGGATCTGCCTCCCATTCTACTTTTAGATACTCTAGGAACCACCAGCAGACCTGCAGTCTGAGAGCGAAGTGCTCTGTTAGGAACATACGGGGTAATCAGAGCTCTGATATATGATGGAGCTTGATTATTAAGGGCTTTATACGTTAGAAGGATAATTTTAAATTCTATTCTTGATTTAACAGGAAGCCAATGAAGGGAAGCTAAAATTGGAGAAATATGATCCCTCTTGTTGATTTTCATCAGAACTCTTGCCGCAGCATTTTGGATCAGCTGAAGACTTCAAACTGCATTTTGTGGACTTCCTGATAGTAAAGAATTACAATAGTCCAGCCTTGAAGTAACAAATGCATGGACTAGTTCTTCAGCATCACCCCTGGACATAATGTTTCTAATTTTGGCGATATTCCGGAGGTGAAAAAAGGAAACTGTGGAAACCTGTTTAATATGGGATTTAAATGACATGTCTTGGTCGAAAACAACACCAAGATTTTTAACTTTATTACCAGAGGCCAAGTTAATGCCATCCAGATTAAGTGATGGATTAAGAACTTTATTTTTTGAAGACTCTGGCCCAAAGATTACAACTTCTGTCTTGTCAGAATTTAAATGCAGGAAATTTAAAGTCATCCAGCTTTTGATGTCATCAAGACATGACTGCAGTCGAAGTAACTGATTGGATTCATCAGGATTTATGGATAAATATAGCTGAGTGTCATCAGCATAACAGTGGAAATTAATCCCATGCTGTCTAATAATTTTGCCTATCGGAAGCATATATATAGTAAATAGAATTGGTCCAAGGACTGAACTCTGTGGTACTCCACAAGTGACCCTAGAGTTTGAGGAAGATTTATTATGAACAAACTGGAATCTGTCCGACAGATAAGATTTAAACCAGCCTAATGCTTTTCCCTTAATCAAAACAAAACAAATCAATCTGTTTATCAGAAATCAATTCGTTAACTAACAGTCTTTGGAGGGAGAGACCTTATATTTAATAGACCACATTTAATTGTTTTATTTTTAGGTTCAAGGTGAACCGTATTGATTTTTATTAGGTTTTTATAATTTGTTCCTTTTAGATAAGTTTTTGAACTGTTAAGTTTTGGCCGTGGGAAAGACACCGTCTCAATAGGATAATGGAGCTCCCTATTGAGCTCCCAATAATCAGGGTCGGCTTCTCAGCAGGTGTGTCGCTGAGTGGGGAAAATTTGTTTGAAACGCAGACGGGTTGGTGGTGAACTGGGGGCTGAAATCTAGAGCTATGCTTCCTACGAACTGTCACCCAGCCGGCTTGCTTACCCGGCTGCTCGGGTGCTTCTGGAGGACCACTAAGTGAACTAACGCTAGGTCTATGTGGCTCCGCGCTAGCAGAGGGGCGGCTATCAGCTGGTCTTTCCATAGCACGGAGCCGGGACTCTAATTCTGACACTCTCGCCTCCAAAGCTACAAAAACACTACATTTATTACAAGTACCATTATCACTAAAGGATGCAGAGGAATAGCTAAACATCTGACACAGAGAGCAGGAGATAAGAGGAGACTTAGTCAGAGACGGAGAAGCTGAAGTAATAGTAGGAGAGGAAGCCATTGTGGAGCTAAAGCTAGGCTAGGCTAAAGCTAGGCTAGCGTCCTTCTACCACGCCAAGAGAGCAAACCGTGAAACACGAGGAGTTCCCAAGCGCGATGTGCAGCAACAGAAAATGTTTTAAAAGTGCTTATGTGTTAGAAACAGATGTTACAGCAAAGAGATTAAAGATAAAAGCGAGAGAATCTGGAGCAACAAACCGTTGCTCACGCAGTGAAAACAGGAAGTGATACAATACGCCTTACCGCAAACAGGAAGTGAGAATTTTGAGAATTTTGAAAAAAGATTGAGAACGAGACCAAGCAAATAGTTCTGACATAAAATAACAGAACTAAGAATAGAGCAAGTCCTGTGAGTTCAAGAAATCTAATTCTTGAGCGTGGCGGCTCACTGCGGGTTCTCGATGGGGAATCGTATTTTGCTGGGTTGAAGGCCCGAGGACCAGAGAATACCTCAAATAATCCATAAAAGATTGAGAACAAGATCAGGCAAATACATAATGGTGTGAATGCGGAGATTTAACGGAGAGTGACTCTGTGAAAACTACAATTACACATAAAGTTCTCACATAAAATGACAGAACTAAGAAGAGAGTAGAAATTCACAAGTTGTGCAGATAACACAACAAGAAATAAGTCCTGTGAGTTCAAGAAATCTTTTTATAAGAAACCATGACCTGCCGTAGAAACAGGAAGACCGGTATGAGCCATGAGCTGGACACACAACCAGCGAAAATCGGACAGGGAATAAAGATAAAGATAAAATGAATGAGCTGTGAGCTGAACACACAATCAGCAAGAAAAGACTAATTTATCAGCAAACAGTGTGAATGGTGAGAAGCGTGACTGGGGAAGCCGCCAAGCGCGAGCGATTCCCATGGCTGCGAGGTTTTCATGAGACATAACATTGTTTAGTGATATATTATAAGCAGTGTGCGATTTGCAAAAAAACAGAGGGGGGATCATTTAAAGTGTTTTATAAATTAACATAACGACAAGGTTATGTGGCCTGCATGCTGTCTGGCTCGAGGGTGGAGAAATCGGCTGCTGCTGCTTCTTGTCTTGTGACGCTGCCTGCAAATCTTCATCATCCACCAAAGTTTGTCCTGTAACATTACCATGGCTGTTTGTCCCGTCATCTACTCTTGACCTTTTTTTTGGGCCGAAATATGACAAAATACTTTGGGAGCGGGTATTACTTTACTTTAACCAATTCAAGCAGAAAACGTATTAATACTCTTTAAAAACAGATAACAAAAAATTAAACAAATGTGAAGGACACAAGACATGTATTTATATTAGGGCTGTCAAATGATTAAAAATTTGAATTTGAATCAATTAATGACATAATGTCGATAGTTAACTCGAGATTAATTGCAAATTAATTGCATGTTTTATCCTTTTATTTCTGAAAGTTTATTAGCCTGTTTGGGCATTTTAATATACAATTTTGCAATAAATTACACTAATAAAATACATGCTTGTACAAAAAATATTTTTATTTTGTTATTTTTCAACCACGTTTTAAAAACTGGAATGAAAACATCCTAGTGCCAAATGTTAAACTCTGGACTATGATGGCTAAATAACTAATCATGACGCCCTGATGTTTACACAATGTGTAAATAAATTTGTAAATAAATACCATCCCGATATATTTTTTTTTGCTCTTTGAGTGTTCTGGATACACTCAAAGTGTCTAGTGAAGGCAGGTCTGTTAATAACCGCTGTTTCGTCACTTATTTTAGAGCCCAAATAAGTGATTTCACTTTCAGAAACGTCCCAAAAAACCCGCAACCCGTGACTCGTGAAATTTACAACCGCCTTTAGAATAAAACAAGCCCAAAGCACGGGTCGGTTTTGCTACAGTCTCTAGCGCTCTTGAAACTATGGAAAGCGCCGAGGGTAAAAGAAACACAGTCCGGAGAGCGCGGCGGGGAAAAAAACATTAGGGAACGGTGTGTGTGTTTTGACGTGCAATTAACAGCGACAAAAAAAATGTCGGCGTTGTGGTTAACAAAGTTAACGCATTAAAACGGACAGCCCTACTTTTTTGATTTTAAAAATCCATAATATTACTTATTCAGACCAGAGGGGGGCGGGGGGGAATGTACCCCCCCAGGGATAAAACATGAATGACCAGAGGGGGGGACGTCACAAACAGAGGGGGGGTAAATCCCCCCCAGCCCCCCGGCAAATCGCACCCAGATTATAAGTGAACAACATATACAGATTTCATAATGGAGGATGAATTTGACGGATGGGGACCCGATGTTTTGTGGAAATCAGCAGCAGATCAGTTGGGTTTATTACAACAGATGATTGAAACAGCTCCAGAGTAAGAACCAGTGTTGCCAACTGTTGCCGACTTTGTCGCTATATTTAGCGACTTTTCAGACCCCTCCAGCAACTCTTTCAAAAAAGCGACTAGCGACAAATCTAGCGACTTTTGGAGACTCTTACGTGAAAGCACGTATCGTTCATACTCTTGTCCTCCAGCGGGAGGTACTGCCGTGGGGCACCTCCCCCGTCCCAACCCCGTTCTCCCGCAGGAGTCCCTCTCAGCACTGCAGTCAGAGCCACAGCATGTTTACACTCAGCGTCCAGACTGCAAATGAAGCGTGCATGCGCCGGGATTGACGGCGCAGGTTGATCATAAATAACTAAATTTGAAATATTTTATCTTAAATAAATAACGACATTTGATTTACAGAGCCACATGTTCATGTTTTACCGTGATTTGTAGGCTCCTTAGTGGACCACAAGAGAAAAAAGAAAATGTAAAAAAAGTTGAAAAGAAAAGGGTAAAGGAGGAGGGTTAGTATTGTAATAAAATAAACAATAATACAAATAAAAAAAATCAAATAAAAAATAATAATAATAAATAAATATTAATGGACAAAAAAAGTAGCTCTATATTGTCATGATTTGTCTTTGGATGAACCCGGACACAGCACGCACACACAGAGCTAGTTCTTGAAGTGAGTTTTATTGTACAGAATGGAGGGTTAATGATGAGAGGAACCAGAGTCTTTATGGACGGATATGAACTGTTGCAAAACTTGAGAGCGTGGAGCTGAGTTGCAGGACTTGGGAGCGTGGAGCTGAGTTGCAGGACTTGGGAGCGTGGAGCTGAGTTGCAGAACTTGAGAGCGTGGAGCTGAGTTGCAGGACTTGGGAGCGTGGAGCTGAGTTGCAGGACTTGGGAGCGTGGAGCTGAGTTGCAGGACTTGGGAGCGTGGAGCTGAGTTGCGTTGCAGGACTTGGGAGCGTGGAGCTGAGTTGCAGGACTTGGGAGCGTGGAGCTGAGTTGCAGGACTTGGGAGCGTGGAGCTGAGTTGCAGGACTTGGGAGCGTGGAGCTGAGTTGCAGGACTTGGGAGCGTGGAGCTGAGTTGCAGGACTTAGGAGCGTGGAGCTGAGTTGCAGGACTTGGGAGCGTGGAGCTGAGTTGCAGGACTTGGGAGCGTGGAGCTGAGTTGCAGGACTTGGGAGCGTGGAACTGAGTTGCAGAACTTGGGAGCGTGGAACTGAGTTGCAGAACTTGAGAGCGTGGAACTGAGTAGCAGAGCTTGAGAGCGTGGAACTGAGTAGCAGAGCTTGAGAGCGTGGAACTGAGTAGCAGAGCTTGAGAGCGTAGAACTGGATTGCAGAACTTGAGAGCGTGTAACTGGATTGCAGAACTTGAGAGCGTAGAACTGGATTGCCGAACTTGAGAGCGTGGAACTGGATTGCAGGACTTGGGAGCGTGGAGCTGAGTTGCAGGACTTGGGAGCGTGGAGCTGAGTTGCAGGACTTGGGAGCGTGGAGCTGAGTTGCAGGACTTGGGAGCGTGGAGCTGAGTTGCAGGACTTGGGAGCGTGGAACTGAGTTGCAGAACTTGGGAGCGTGGAGCTGAGTTGCAGAACTTGGGAGCGTGGAGCTGAGTTGCAGAACTTGGGAGCGTGGAACTGAGTTGCAGAACTTGAGAGCGTGGAACTGAGTAGCAGAACTTGAGAGCGTGGAACTAAGTAGCAGAACTTGAGAGCGTAGAACTGGATTGCCGAACTTGAGAGCGTAGAACTGGATTGCCGAACTTGAGAGCGTGGAACAGGATTGCAGAACTTGAGAGCGTAAAACTGGATTGCAGAACTTGAGAGCGTAGAACTGGATTGCAGAACTTGAGAGCGTGGAACTGAGTTGACACCGAATACTGGCTGAGACTGAGCTGGAGTGAACACTACGGACCGGCGACGAGAGCAGAATGAGGTGAGTTTAAATAAGGGTGGAACCGGGTGAGAGCAGTTGAAGGTTGATTGCAGCCTGACAGGTGGATTAAATTATTCTGAGCAGGGAAGGGAGAGAGGCAGCGAGGCACAGACTGCAACATACAAGCTGCATCCTGACATATATATTTTGAGTGTTTTTACTCACTTTTTGTCTCCCTCTAAAAACGTTATTTCTCCCACAGCGTCAATAACATGCACACCACATCATGTGGCAGATTGTGCAAATTAGGCGATGACGTCATTCAGCGACTTCTAGTGACTTTTAGACCAGCCAATAGCTACTTTCCTTACTGAGGAGTTGGCAACACTGGTAAGAACTGGAAACTCGTTGAACAGCAGGACCCTGATAAAGTAAAATATTTAGCTACATGGGTAAAATAATACAATGCAGGCTTAGTAGTGCAGGAGCGTAAAGATTTACGGTAGAAAGTTCCTTAAGAGTGAGTTTACTGTTGAGGAACAAGTAAAAAGTGTTCATCACGGATAGAGCATTTGATCAGGATATACGTGAAAATCAATAGGATTGTGCAGCATGGAAATCAGTGGGAGGACAGATCGATGTATTTATGGCTTCTGTTATACAGGAGAGCGTTTTGAGTGCAGAGGGCGGTTGGTCGGGGCAGTTGCATTAAAAACAAAGAAAAAGGAACGGAACTTAAGAGGCACAACGTTGCGCGGAGGACACATTTTAGTGACGGACCGGTTAGACGCTTCTGTCGGCTAGTCGGGAGAAAATGGCTAAAAATAACCGTGAAACTTAAGGAAATAAAGGAAGGAAACACACCGGCGGGGTGTTGGGGATTGCCTCTGCGGAGGCAAGGCGTCGGACGGCCAGTGGGATGAGCGGTCACGGTGTAGGTACCAGATTGACTCGGGCTGCCAGATTGACTCGGGGGCCTGCGCCTTTTGATAACGTCACAATACATAATTGGTTTAACGTTTGCACAATTGCGCAAAACATTTTGATTGGTCTGGACAGCTTACTAAAGTAATTATAGCGGGGTGTAGGTTTTATTCGAGAGCGGGATTGCGGTTTGTAAACGGACAATTTTATGAAGAAATTCTCCATGGTCCCTGCGCCTTCCGATGACGTCACCGAATTCGCCATGGCCCTTGCGCCTCCCGATGATGTCACATTATGGCAACGCCACTCAAACAAACTACATTGAGCCCGCGGTCTGCATTTGTAATGAGAATAAAATCAGGAGAATGAAGCTAAAGGGATACAAAAATAAACTTGTAATATTAAAAAAACAAAAATACTACAAATACAAAGTATATTCAGAGATTAAAGTCCCTCTGATACTGTTTAAGTGACTGAGAAACTGCAGATTTGCCACATTTAAAGGTATACTATGCAGCCGGGGTTGATTTTCCAGCGAGGCTCCCCCCAGAGGGCGAAAGTAAAAGTGCACTGTCGTAAAGATGCTCAGCTGTTCTTGTTTCTCCGTCAAGCCAGGCGCGGTTGTTTTGAGCTTAGACAGGCGAACGCAACGAATACAAAAGTCGAAAAAACGGCAGTACAAACAATGACTAACACAGTGAAAGTATGAACATGCACACAGAGAGAGAAACCATTCCAATGCAGTGTTTCCCCTAGGAATTTGGGACGACCGGCGGAGCGGGGGGGGGGGGGGGGAGACAAACTTTGCACCGCTGACCGGCTGAGCGGAGCGGGGCGGAGACAAACTTTGCACCGCTGACCGGCGGAGCGGAGGGGAGACAAACTTTGCACCGCTGACCGGCGGAGCGGAGGGGAGACAAACTTTGCACCGCTGACCGGCGGAGCGGAGCGGGGCGGAGACAAACTTTGCACCGCTGACCGGCTGAGCGGAGCGGGGGGGAGAAAAACTTTGCACCGCTGACCGGCGGAGCGGAGCGGGGGGGAGACAAACTTTGCACCGCTGACCGGCGGAGCGGAGCGGGGCGGAGACAAACTTTGCACCGCTGACCGGCTGAGCGGAGCGGGGGGGAGAAAAACTTTGCACCGCTGACCGGCGGAGCGGAGGGGGGAGACAAACTTTGCACCGCTGACCGGCGGAGCGGAGCGGGGTGGAGACAAACTTTGCACCGCTGACCGGCTGAGCGGAGCGGGGGGAGACAAACTTTGCGCCGCTGACCGGCTGAGCGGAGCGGCGCGCATATCGAGTAAGTTTTATTTTTTTATTATTATTTTTTTGGAATGTCGGCGAGGCGGTAGCGTGAGGGAAACCCTACAATGTTACTTACAATCGCATCAGCAGAAACGCGAGGTCCGCGTCAGCCTTGCAGCCTTCTATGTTCACCCGTGTACGACTCCTCTCTCTGTCCAGAGCCCTTTTCCTCTTTCTTGCCTGCTCCGACATGGGCTTTCGCTGTTTTCTCGCTGGTTCCGCCATGATAACTGCACAAATATCGCCACTGCGCTACCAACAAACACGCCTTTCACTGCGGGCGTGTAGCAGTTCTCGCCGTAAAGCAAGACCGACTCTCGCGATGCACACGAGACTACTGAGCCTGTGACTGCGGGCCGACTGCTCCTGCAATTGCAAGTGCGGCATTTCCCCCACAGACCCCCAGGGCGGCCGAGAAAACCTTAGTTCAACCTGAAATGACTCATTTAATCATCCAAAACGGTATGGAACATATTAATTAACTGAAAAATGTTGCATAGTATGCCTTTAAGATGGCGGACGCTCTGACGCATCGCAGCATACGCAGATCCCGCCCAATGACGCGTCTACGTATATAATGTCTGTGGTTTGCGCGGACACGCAAAACATTGTGATTGGTCCGGACTAAAGTCCCTTAAATGAAAGTTGCGCCAACTCAGCGAGTGCCGCCATTTTGGGTCTAAACTTGCCACAGGCAGGCGCTTTAACACTGTTATGTTATGCGCGTTTCGCACCTTCTAATACCCTTCAGGCAGGTGTTCTGAATAAAACACAACTGAGTGTTGATGATCACCTACTAGGCATCCAGAAAAGCTTATATTACATTTTAATAAGACTTGAGAGAGACATTTTTAAGTGAACTGTATACTTCTCTTTTCCTGTCTTGAAGTCCAGAATTGATCCTGTCATGGTTTTCAGGTGACGAGTCCACATGCAGATACGATCGGGAGGCAATGCACAGTTTTAAGATGTTTATTTTGGAAACAGGCTAAATACTAAATGCTCTATACTTGTATTTATGATATTGTTTTTGATTATGCACATCTGCTAGCTTTTTATTCTGAAAATTCTATAATATTACAGCAGCAAATTATCAAAGTTTTTCAAAAGCCTGTTTAAAAGTTCCAAATGGGGCTGCAGATCATACAGCAACAATTGCACTGTCATTGTTTTAACAGGCAGAATTTGCATTTGCTGACACTTATCCTTTAACTAAAGATGGATATACAGGAATAAAGTCATACAAGTACCAACCCCTCATAGATAGCAGGGGGTGCGTTTTTTGGCAAGGGGCTGCCAAAAAGAATCCCCCTGGTTTTTAATCTAAAAATTGTCCCAGACTCATGAAATTCATATTGGTAGCTCAGAACACAGGTGTAAACATGTAGGAAATGTTAAATCAGCAACAAGTGTATATTTAGGTAAAATAGCAGGGGGGTGCGTTTTTTGGCAAAGGCCTGCCGGAAAATGCACCCCCTATGTTTTTAATCTAAAAATTGTCCCAGAATCAGGAAATTCATACTGGTAGCTCAGAACACACGTGTAAACATGTTGGAAATGTTAAATCATCTGCAAGTGTATATTTAAGTAAAATAGCAGTGGGGTGCGTTTTTTGGCAAAGGCCTGCCGGAAAATGCACCCCCTATGTTTTTAATCTAAAAATTGTCCCAGACTCATGAAATTCATACTGGTAGCTCAGAACACACCTGTAAACATGTTGGAAATGTTAAATCAGCTGCAAGTGTATATTTAAGTAAAATAGCAGGGGGGTGCGTTTTTTGGCAAAGGCCTGCCGGAAAATGCACCCCCTATGTTTTTAATCTAAAAATTGTCCCAGAATCAGGAAATTCATACTGGTAGCTCAGAACACACCTGTAAACATGT
Organism: Fundulus heteroclitus; assembly: GCF_011125445.2. Classification (NCBI taxonomy): domain Eukaryota; kingdom Metazoa; phylum Chordata; class Actinopteri; order Cyprinodontiformes; family Fundulidae; genus Fundulus; species Fundulus heteroclitus. The sequence goes on along the minus strand of NW_023396784.1, from coordinate 17,991 downwards.
TGGAAATGTTAAATCAGCTGCAAGTGTATATTTAAGTAAAATAGCAGGGGGGTGCGTTTTTTGGCAAAGGCCTGCCGGAAAATGCACCCCCTATGTTTTTAATCTAAAAATTGTCCCAGAATCAGGAAATTCATACTGGTAGCTCAGAACACACCTGTAAACATGTTTGAAATGTTAAATCAGCTGCAAGTGTATATTTAAGTAAAATAGCAGGGGGGTGCGTTTTTTGGCAAAGGCCTGCCGGAAAATGCACCCCCTATGTTTTTAATCTAAAAATTGTCCCAGAGTCAGGAAATTCATACTGGTAGCTCAGAACACACGTGTAAACATGTAGGAAATGTTAAATCAGCTGCAAGTTTAAATTTAAGTAAAATAGCAGGGGGGTGCGTTTTTTGGCAAAGGCCTGCCGGAAAATGCACCCCCTATGTTTTTAATCTAAAAATTGTCCCAGAATCAGGAAATTCATACTGGTAGCTCAGAACACACCTGTAAACATGTTTGAAATGTTAAATCAGCAACAAGTGTATATTTAAGTAAAATAGCAGGGGGGTGCGTTTTTTGGCAAAGGCCTGCCGGAAAATGCACCCCCTATGTTTTTAATCTAAAAATTGTCCCAGAATCAGGAAATTCATATTGGTAGCTCAGAACACACGTGTAAACATGTAGGAAAAGTTAAATCAGCAACAAGTGTATATTTAAGTAAAATAGCAGGGGGGTGCGTTTTTTGGCAAAGGCCTGCCGGAAAATGCACCCCCTATGTTTTTAATCTAAAAATTGTCCCAGAATTAGGAAATTCATACTGGTAGCTCAGAACACACCTGTAAACATGTTTGAAATGTTAAATCAGCTGCAAGTTTAAATTTAAGTAAAATAGCAGGGGGGTGCGTTTTTTGGCAAAGGCCTGCCGGAAAATGCACCCCCTATGTTTTTAATCTAAAAATTGTCCCAGAATCAGGAAATTCATACTGGTAGCTCAGAACACACGTGTAAACATGTTTGAAATGTTAAATCAGCTGCAAGTTTAAATTTAAGTAAAATAGCAGGGGGGTGCGTTTTTTGGCAAAGGCCTGCCGGAAAATGCACCCCCTATGTTTTTAATCTAAAAATTGTCCCAGACTCATGAAATTCATACTGGTAGCTCAGAACACACGTGTAAACATGTAGGAAATGTTAAATCAGCAACAAGTGTATATTTAGGTAAAATAGCAGGGGGGTGCGTTTTTGGCAAAGGCCTGCCGGAAAATGCACCCCCTATGTTTTTAATCTAAAAATTGTCCCAGAATCAGGAAATTCATACTGGTAGCTCAGAACACACGTGTAAACATGTTGGAAATGTTAAATCAGCTGCAAGTGTAAATTTAAGTAAAATAGCAGGGGGGTGCGTTTTTCATGGCTGCTGTCAAGGTGCTCAAGATTTTCATCTTACATCCGACCTAAATATACCTTCTACCTTATATCTGCATTACACCTTTTTGGATTTGGAAAAATCAAACCACTTGCAAAGACATTTTTGCATTTCTTTTGTACTATCAACTTTAATATTAGTATGTTATGAAAAACAAAGTCTTACAGTTCCATCAAACAACATTAAACATGTTTCAACATTTTCGAAGTACCTACTAAACAAAGACAAATAAATATGAAAACGTATAAATCAAAATTTAAAGTTTGAACAGTGTAAGGCAAAAGTAGTTTAAAGGAACTTAAAATAAAAAAACTACATGCACAGCGGACAGCAATATTAAACATTAGTTGGTGGGTTCTGGACACAGCCCTGGTGGTACCACCTGTTGCATCTGTCACAGGCAATCTGAAATGGAAAAGATTCAAATAGGATTACTAATACCATTGATACATGTTACAATTAGCATTTAATACCATGGATACATGATGTATGTGCGTCTGTGCCTATGGTCATCGGTATTGTCATTGTGGTTAATCCAGTAACGAAAGATGGGGAAACAAAGGAGCCACCTTAAGTTCAGTAAGTGGAGGGGATGCATACAGGCCATCTGTGAATAGGAAGCAATAACATTGCACCTATCTGATGGGCATTTCCATGTTATTGAGAAAATTAAAAGAGGAACTGACTCTTTACACCTTAATCCAGCATTGTCATATAAGGGTCTACTGTAAGGAAACATTGTTTGGAGGGCAAATCACTCAAAGACTATTTTAAGAAATTGTCTGATAGGACAGGGCTGTGAGGAAATAATTATTCACAATCAATGTTATATACCAGTGCAAGGTACAAAGTATGCAGGCAGTAGTGTCAGTGTATGCACATTAGTAGAAAGACAAATGGACTCTACTAGAGTAGAGTCTATCCTAGAGCCACTCTAGGATAGGTTTAAAGGAAACTTTATTTTTATCACATTTAGTGCCAACATTATTGTTTTAATCCCCCACTATAATAATCTTGTCTGTGCTTGTACTTCATCAGGTCTGAAAACTGATCTAAAAAAAAAAAAAAAAAAAATGACAGTAATTGTAGTTATGAATTGGCTGGGGACAAATTAAGAAATCAGACTGAAATATGGTTGTCTAGTCCTCCTCGTGCTGTAGTTCTGGGAATGCAAATAATTAGAGGGAGTTCACTCATTTATACTAAGCCATTACTCTCACAGCAATGTTTCTGAGAGACAGAATAAATCCATATGGTAATCCATAATAAATTGATTAACCAACATAGTCTGTGAAGTTGTACTATGTCGATGTGTATTAAAAGTCTTATATGCAAAACGTTGATCAGTCTACACTAAATGTTACTGTCAAAAAATCTTTGGTTGTTATGATACACTTTGTTGTATGATAATGTATTAAGAACTTTCTTAAATAGCTGATTAAACTCCTTTGGAAATCATTTTGTATGTTGATAGCAATTTCTTCGATTCCCTTTTAACCCATTAAATGCACTTACCCACAGAGGATCATCTGTGTCTGCACTCCCACAGTGACTGCACATGTTGTCCAGTGATTCTACATGAAAAG
>NW_023396784.1:0-10000 GCF_011125445.2 Fundulus heteroclitus | reverse complement strand
AGATGAAGGAGGAGATGAGGGAGGAGATGAAGGAGGATCAACAAGGGTGGATGCTGAGGGTGTTGGGGGAGATGAAGGGGGAGATGAGGGAGGAGATGAGGGAGGAGCAACATGGGTGGATGCTGGGGGTGTTGGGGGAGATGAAGGGGGAGATGAAGGAGGAGATGAAGGAGGAGCAACATGGGTGGATGCTGAAGATGTTTGAGGCAAGGAGGCAGTTATTTTATGAGGTACTCGTGGTTGTTGTGGCAAAAAATGTTTAAGGTGGTCAACACTGACATTTTTGAAAAATGATCCATTCTCCCCAAGAAGGTCGGCACTTTTTCCCTGGATTGCAGTGATGGTAAACGGACCGAGAAAGTTGGGTTCAAGCTTTCCACCTGTACGCTGCTGACTCCTCACGTTTTGCCTTAAGACTTTCTGTCCAACAACAAAACTTTCTTTCTGTCTTGATGCACTTAGTCTTTTTCTCTTCTCTTGGGATCTGGAGACATTTTCCTCAATTATGGTTTTTAATTCATCAAGCAGCTTGATGCCTTGGCTCACAGTCTCCTCCTGAATCAGTTCTTCAACACTGCTGCTGACCTTTACAAAGAGTAAACAGTTCAGAGTTTTATAACATATGGGCAATGCATATGCATTTCCACCATTAAAAGATTTACTGTTTTTAGCATTGCAAACCTGGTATTCCTCTGGCATTTGGATTGGATAGCGTGCTTCTCTCCCAAACATTAAAAAGTATGGAGTAAACCTGGTGGTCATCTGTTTTTTGGTCCGAAGCCCAAACATCACTGCATCCAAATACTCATCCCATGTCTCCGGTTTGGTCCCCACAAGTTTGCACAAAGACCTAATAGAAGCATGGTAATCAAGATCATATGAAGTATGTTACCTTGTGAAATAATTACTGTACTTTTGAAATAAAGCTTTCCACCATTACCTTTGGATTGTGCCGTTCATTTTTTCAACAAGTCCATTTGTCTGAGGATGGTAGGGTGCACACAGACTGCGTTTTATACCCAGTTTCTCACATACATTTTTGTTTATCTGTTTCAAAACATAGGTAGTGTGTGAGTTGCTTATCAGCATCCAATACTTTGATGATGCATGAAGTAGTAATAAAAAAAAGAATTTACTGCATTCACAAACTCTGTCCCTTGGTCTGTTAATATTCGTTTGGGCGCCTCGAACTGATGAACAAACTTCAGAATTTGCTTTGTGACCTCCTCTGCAGTTTTGGACTTAATCGGGTAAGCCTGTGTCCACTTTGTGTAATAATCTATCATTACACAAATATACTTGTGTCCAGTGGCTGTTTCCTTTAGTTGGCCAATCAAGTCCATCCCTACAAGTTCAAACGGCTGTGTAACCTGAAATAATAATAATAATAAAAAAAGTACCAGATAACCACTTTGCTATGTTGGTGTTGCAATCATAATAACAGATAATATTTCCATGCAAAAATGTTTGACAAAAACCTTTGGAAGCAAAGTAGTTTATAAAAGCAGTACACAGGGCATTTCAAGTTAAGACATTGAGAATATTTGGTATTTCTATTAAGTATAATGATATGAAGACAAGAGTAAGTCTTGGAACATAAAATAAATTCATTTAAAACTAATACCTTTATTGGGGTTTGCTCTACAGCTTCCTTTATGTTCTTCTGAGCAGACTGGCAGTAGGCACATTCAGATACCTGTAGATGTAGAAGTTGATAAAGAAGCAAAACACAATTTGGTTATGATACAGTTGGGTCACCTTTCTGTGTTTTGACTCTTTATAGAAATGTCATCATTGGTTTTATGTAGGGGGTTTACAAATGTATTTTGTTCAAAAAGGTAAAACAAATGTAAAGTAAAATTTATATTTTAACAGTGTAATTTCTAACAAGATATTTGTAATTGTGTTTATAGGCAGTTTGTTCTTTCTTCATTGTCCTAACTAATAAAGCTTTGTATTAGGATATTGTGTTAATTTTTTTAAATTGGTGTTACAAATATATTTGCACAAGTAATAAATACACACATCTGAAAATACTCCTGGCATTTAACTAGAGAAACAATCTTGGGCAAACCCACATTGCAACAGAGATATAGCTTTAGAGGTAAATAACTTGACAGGTGTATACATGTAATCAGGTATATGCGTTTTTACCCATTGATCAATGTCTTTGGTCATTCCAGGCCAATAGTAGCGTTGTGAAATGGCATCTCTCGTTCTTCTTTGGCCATTGTGACTTCCTGTGGGGCTTGCGTGCAGGTTGATAAAGATGGCATTTGCTTCTTCACCACCATTTACCACAATAGTTGTTTTTTTTCTGGACCCCTCATATAAAACAAAGATTCCCCTGGAAAACATTTACATTTTTTTTAGATACAATCAAATGTCAACAATTTGAGAAAGGAATTAGCATAGCTATTGTTAAGTCAATACAAGGAACTGATCATGCCAGAGATGAGCATGACCAAGGCAAATTATTTTGCATATAATGAGCACTTTGGAATAGGACACAACCTTTTTTATATGACATTGTATTTTCCTGCAATTTATGAGTGTTATTTTAATTACAATTCTATTGTTTATTATGCATAAAAATATGTTAAATTATTGAAAGCCGTTTCTTCTGTTCCTGTATTATTTCTCTACATTATACATTATGATTTGGAGCAATGGAAAAGACACATGACTTTTTGTAACTAGGATTAAATGCTTACATTAATGCAAAATTATGACATTACTCAACTCTGAGTGGGCAATAAGGTTTAATTCCAACCTTAACAGCTGAAGTTTTTCGCCTTTTCGCTGATTAGCTCTCCTTTTTATTTATTGATTTGCTCATATGTTGCTTAGAAATTAGCAGCACACGTTATTGCAGCGGGCTGCACAGTGGCGCAGTGGGTAGTGCTGTTGCCTTGCAGCAGGAAAGTTGTGGGTTCTGTCTCTGTGTTGCCCTGCGACAGACTTGTGACCTGTCCAGGGTGTACCCCGCCTCTCGGCAGTGAACGCTGGAGATAGACACCAGCACCCCCCGCGACCCCATGAGGGATTTAAGCGGGATGGAGGATGGATGGATGGATGGATGGATGGATGGATGGATGGATGGATGGATGGGCGTTATTGCGGCACTGTTTAATTGTATTTTCTTATGCGCGGGAGTCGGCCCGCTTTGACATTCCGAACGTAAATCATCAGGTATAAAAAAGGCCTGACTGGAAGAGGTTGTAACAAATATATTAAGAAAAAACTATTTTAATCTTGTATTTTAGTCCATAGTTTCAAGGCATTCTACTTCTCAATATCTTGAGAAGTTGTGCGCGTTTAACCACGACGCCGCTGGGCGATGATGATGCAAAGGGGACTCACCTTCAACGTGGTAATTTGATGCCTTTCTGCGAATTTCTGCCTTTTCGCGTTTTGACAAGCCACTTTGGTAGGACTTATTTACCCTGTAGTCATATATCGCCTTAAAAAGCTGGGGATCCATCATAAAGCGATTAGTCAAGACCAATAACAGTGGGATAAACCATACAGCTATTCAAATAATGCGCCAATTTGGCCACACCTACTCTGTTGTTATTTTATTTAAAGGGGGAAAAAAATATAAAAGAAGGAACAAATACATTCAACATAAATAAACAAATCAATTAATCTAACCCTTTTCATATAGACAAGTTTCAGGCATATGTTAAATAGATATCCATATACAAAATTTGAATTATGTAAAATTGTGTAATGGAGCTCACACAATCGGAATCAGTGCTGTTTAATACATTGTGATTAAGTAACAGCATTGTTGTTTTCCTGTCTGTCATTGTTAAAATTATAGTAACGAATATTATTACTGTTATTAAGATAAATATTTCTTTAAAGCATTCTTGGTAATGTTTTGTAGTTTAGTATTTTGTTTCTTTGATTTAAATAATAATTTTGCATTAAAATGCATTTGTAAATGTTGCATTTTACTGCTATTGTAAAACTGAAAATGGAGAACGAAAAATAACGGTATTTAAAAACTTTGTGCTTTTGAACAGATTGATTAAGGAGCAAACTTTCTACAGAATCTCTTTCAAAAACATAGGGGGTGCATTTTCCGGCAGGCCTTTGCCAAAAAAACGCACCCCCCCCCCCACCCCCCCCCCCCCCCCGCTATTTTACTTAAATTTAAACTTGCAGCTGATTTAACATTTCAAACATGTTTACAGGTGTGTTCTGAGCTACCAGTATGAATTTCCTGATTCTGGGACAATTTTTAGATTAAAAACATAGGGGGTGCATTTTCCGGCAGGCCTTTGCCAAAAAACGCACCCCCCTGCTATTTTACTTAAATATACACTTGTTGCTGATTTAACATTTCCTACATGTTTACACGTGTGTTCTGAGCTACCAATATGAATTTCATGAGTCTGGGACAATTTTAGATTAAAAAACCAGGGGGATTCTTTTTGGCAGCCCCTTGCCAAAAAACACACCCCCTGCCATCTATGAGGGGTTGGCACTTGTATGACTTTATTCCTGTATATCCATCTTTAGTTAAAGGATAAGTGTCAGCAAATGCAAATTCTGCCCGTTAAAACAATGACAGGGCAATTGTTGCTGTATGATCTGCAGCCCCATTTGGAACTTTTAAACAGGCTTTTGAAGAACTTGATAATTTGCTGTTGTAATATTATAGAATTTTCAGAATAAAAAGCTAGCAGATGTGCATAATCAAAAACAATATCATAAATACAAGTATAGAGCATTTAGTATTGTTAGAAAGGTCACGCTATTTTCTGGAAAAATACATTATTGTATGAGTTAAGTTCTTTTCCGTTTTATGCCTCTTTCCTTGTAAGTTTGAAATGTCCCATGCTCCTGAATGCACCATAGCTTTCTGACAGTCGCGAATGCATCACACTAGTCTATGAACGCTGTGCTGTTTATGCAGTTTGATCTTCCGTTTAAGACAAAGCTTTGCAGTTTCAAACTCACGTCGGTTTCTCACGGTTTATTGTTGTATGTGGATGACAAGAGACCACAACAAATAAATCAGCCATACCTCAAATAAAAACTTTGGATTTAATGGTGTTCATTACACCCGTTTTGTAAACGAATCTGCCAAATAAACACCGTTTTTTTCACACAAGAGGTATATTCAAACGTTTTGATATCACTAATATAAGAACAAGTAACTCCGTTGGTCACATTTTAATCCGTTTTTCTTCGTCGATATTCAGCTGTACAGAGCGAGGCGCGCTCCCGCGACAGGGGATGCATTTCTCGGCAGGGATGCACTTTTTCGGCATAACACCTGTTGCGTCCGAGCGTCGCGCCGCACAGATCGTGAGCGGTGAACTTTTTAAAACCCGCGGTTCCGTCGTACAGTTTGAGATGTATATAAGTACCACGACTGAAAAACTCTTACAGTGTATGCCCGGCTTAGTGGTTGGGGACTGGCGGGGAGAGACAGCTTTGCGCGGTTTTTTTTTTTTTTTTTTTTTTTTTTATATTGGCGAGGCGGCCGCCAAAACTTAGCGCTGCGGGAAACCCTGACTTCAGAAAAAAAGGCCCACATACCTGACACAAACGAGAGTTTGTTGTAGGTCTCCAAGTTTTGTTCGTCCTCTTGGTCCAAGCGACTGACTCGGTTGATCCACAATAAACGCCGCTCTTCATCACTTGGAAAACGGAACATCCGCGCCCCTTTATCAGTGCTGTTGTTGCAGCCGTGGGCACAACACCCTGGCATGGTGGCTTATTTTCGAAATAAAGAAATACTCGAAAGTTTTGAAAAGTACTCAAAAGAAATCGGTCGCTCGCAGTGTTGTAATGCGCTGAGCTTAGCTGAGCCTAGACCCAAAAGGGCCGCAGGAGATCACGTGACCCGAAAAAAATGGAACGCCCATGACGAACTTCATTTAAGGGACTTTAGTCCGGACAATTTACTGACGTAATTATAGCGGTATTGTAGGTATTTTTCGAGAGCGGTTTTGCGGTTTATTAACCATGGATCATTTTTACGAAGAAATTCTTCATTATCTTTCAAAAGGGACTTACCACAGCCTAACTACATCCTGTTCAAGTCCTGATACCAGAAAGGCAACCATTCTTAAGACTTCAAAACATTATAACCGTTAAAAGTAAGTACCAGTGTGACTGACAAATGTGGCAAAAATATGAATTAAACTGTGTTTCTGGAGCAGTATCTAAATGAATGTTTTATTTGTTGCGTTAGATGGGCAGTTGTATTACAACTACCAGGGCAAGCTTCGTCTGGTGGTGTTTCAAGCTCAGGTTTGTGAGGTTTTTAGGAGTTGCCATGACAACCTTGGTAGCGGAGGACATCATGGCAGGCGCCGCACAGAAGAGAAGGTGTTAGCTTCCTACCACTGGGAAACATTACGAGAGGATGTCAAAAAAATGGGTAAGATTTTTCTAATTGTTTATTCTTCTGAATGAAAATTAGGCTATGCTATTAGATTTGCCAAGTTCTGTTTAAACTGTGATGCTTTTCATTTATTATAGTCCCTACATTGTGTCAGGATTTGTCCTTTGGATGAACCCGGACACAGCACGCACACACAGAGCTAGTTCTTAGAAGTGAGTTATGAACAGAATGGAGGTTTATGACGAGATGAACCAGATTCATTTATGGACGGAGATGAAGGGTGCAGAAGCTGGCTGACAGGAGGAGTAAATGGGTGACTGACCGGGAGGGAAACTCTGGAGCGGAGGACTTGAAACCGTGGAAACAGCTGCAGAACTTGAGAACGTGGAACAGCAGCGGGAACTTTTGAGAACGTGGTAACAGCTCAGGAACTTGTGAACGTGAAACAGCTGCAGAACTTTAGAACGTGGAACAGCAGCGGGAAACTTGAGAAACGTGTAACAGCACCGGGAACTTGAGAACGAGGAACAGCTCAGGAACTTGAGAACGTGGAAACATCTGCAGAACTTGGTAATATTACATTTTTGATAAGAGAACAGAAACATGACAGTCATGGATACAAATTATGTCAAAACAATCTGCTTGTATGTTGCAGGTTCATTCTAACTGCCACAGATCTATTCACCAAGTGGGTGGTGGCAAAATCCCTCTACAACAAAAGTGCCACTGAGGTGTCCAAAAAAAATTGTTAATATTTTGCTTGACTTTGGACTGGTAGTGAGGATTATAACCGACCAGGGGGCGGGAATTTGTAAATGAGGTACAGTTTTATTACAAATAATGTATATTTGTAATGAATCATATTGTATCACTCAAAGCTATACAAATGTGTTCACAGGTCAACCGTGGTGTGTTTGAAGCTTTGGGTGTCAAGCACTGTATTACATCAGCCTACCATCCCCAGGCCAATGGACAGGATGAGCACACAACCGCATATCAAGACTGCACTAGCCAATACTGTGGGGGAGGATCAAAACGACTGGGACAATCCATCTACGGGGAAGTAGTAGCAGGCATCAACACATCCAAACAGGTGTGTAAGACAGTGTACCAGCAACATGTCCACGACATGTCCATGTATTAATTAAAAAATCAAGAGAGAGTTGGTCAGAAATCACTCAAATGGCACTTTATTCTTGCAAATTTGAGGATTGAGAGAAATCTTGCTGATCCGTATGAAAGTTTTCCATCAACACATGGACATAGAAGACTGTAAAATGCTAATGATTGTATTTTTTTCTCAGAGATCTACAAAGTAAACACCCTATTGTGCTCTGTTTGGAAGACACCCCCGCACACCATGTGTAAATAAACAACACAACACAAGAAAAGGGGATGATACAAACGTGTCGTGGTGATTGAGGAGACAGAAGAAGACCTGGAGGCCAAGGCTGCAGACATTGCAGATCTCCATGCAAAGGTGATGGTGAAACGGAAATATATGTCTATGGAGTTATGTATTATGTTTTAAATAATCATAACATTATAAGAAACATCATTTGATATTTTCTCAGATTTACCAGAACATTAAAAACGCGCAGGACAGACAAAAGAAGGCGTATGAGACAAAAAAAAGAGGGAACTTGAAATCCTTCCACTTCAAAATTGGTGATGAGGTCCTCAAAGCAAATAAAAGAAAGGAAGGCCGAAAAGGAGGGCGACTTGAAGCCAATTGGTCTGGACCATACGTCATTACCTCCATTTCAGAAAAGGGTGTGGCAACGCTGTCCAGCAAAACAGGTGCTCAGCTGAAACAAAACACAAATGTTTCACAGCTGAAGCCTTTCATACGCCCTACATTGAGAGGTATTAGGATTAGCAATTTAAAGACTCGCTGTACTTTCACAGTCATAGGTTACCTTCATAATACTTTGTTCTTTTCTTCAGAGTCCAAAGTGCCAGAAGTTTAATTCCTTAGGGAGATGACTTCCAAGGTACAAATTTAAATACAGTTTGTTCATTTAATTTTGCCATGGAAGTAAGAAACAAAACGTAACTGTACTCAAGATGTCCCTTAGTCTTTAAACTATAAAAAACAATCCCCTGCAAGTGTTTTTTTATAACCACTTATAGCTGAACAGGAGCCCATTTCTGACCACTGGTGCTGGTGCTGCAGCAGTCAGTACGTGACCATGACTACTGGCCTTTCTCTGGGATATTTGAATGATTTCAATCCAGTCCAAGCCATGCTGGTAGGTATATATGTGTGTCCTGTAAATTATTTAATGAATGGGTATTGATTAGATCTCAATTTGTTTTCTGCTGGTTTTAATTTTATTTACAATTTATTATTTGTAGCTCAATATGTACTTGATTTAAAGTACTGCGCCCTCTCGCTTCGAGAGGGCGCAGTTAACCAATGAGTTTTAAAGGCATACTATGCAACATTTTCAGTTAATTAATGTGTTTCCATACCGTTTTTGGATGATTAAATTAGTCATTTCAGGTCGAACAAAGGTTTTCTCGGCCGCCCTGGGGGTCTGTGGGGGAAATACCGCACTTGCAATTGCAAGAGCTCACGGCCCGCACACAGAGAAGTCTCGCTTTACGGCGAGAACTCCATGTGTTTTTGCCCTGCCATTCACTATATGCACGCGCGAAAGCAACAACAAAGAACCGCGTGTTAACGTCAAATAAACATGCAAGCATATCGAGTTTTATTATTATTTATTATATTATTTTATTTATATTTTTTTTGTTTTTTTATGTTGGCAAGACGCTACCGCGGCGGCCGCGGCGAGGCCGGGCGGCTTGGCGGCTTGGCCGGCGGTGGTGGGGTTAGCGTCTCGCCAACATAAAAAAAAAAAAAAAATAATAATAATAATAAAACTGGCAGCGACGGCGGCCGCCTCGCCAAGATAGCGCTGCGGGAAGCTTGATGTTCATACCTTCACTGTGTTAGTCATTGTTTGTACTGCCGTTTTTTCCACTTTTCGTGCGTTCGCCTGTCTGCTAAGCTCAAAAACAAACAACAAACAAAAATCAACCCCGGTTGCATAGTATACCTTTAAAACGGTCTAGAGCAGAGCTTATTGCCAAAGATGGGGATGTCTGCCTGACACGGGAACACTTCTGGAGCTTGGGTCTTCCCAATGTATGGGATCCAATGTAGGTATATTAAAGCTGTTGTAATTGATTTCAGATGAATCCACAAAGTCTTTACTATTTTTAACTCTGTTGCAGATTGGAAACGCATGCTTCAAGCTAATTCAAGAAGCTGCCCAAAGACGTGTATGGTTGTCATGTATTAAAACAAACATTATGTAGAATTAAGCCCTTATAGTTTAAATTTTTTTCTTCTAATTAGTCTATTCTAAACAGTGAAACGTTGCTGTTGATCCAGTTTACCATTATGAATTTGTAATTTTTATCATTGTAGGGAAAAGATGTCCACATTGTAGACATGACGTTGTTCCAACATGGAAGTCCAAAATGGGGGAGCCAGAGGCCGCTCTTCTCGTAAGTTGTTTTATTCCTTTGACCCTCTGTATTACTTTACAATTAATATGTCTTGATATACAATCTGCAAATTCACTTGTTCAAAAGCCGTGACTGTCAAAAGACATAATCATC
>NW_023396783.1:0-122322 GCF_011125445.2 Fundulus heteroclitus | reverse complement strand
TTAGCCCTACTAATTAAAACATCAACACAACATTTAAATTCTTTGTTTGCAAATGTAGGCCATTACATTGCTTTTAAAAAAAAGGCTGTAACTGAACAGCATAAGATGCCCTAACTTGAAATAATCCCGTGCATAACTTGTTGATCCACTTAAATGATGACCTCACTGCCCAGGGGACAAATAAATCATTCATGATGACAAGAATCCCATAGGCGTTCACTGAGAAAACAGAGCTGCTAAAGTAAACAGAGGGACACCAATGCATGTGTTGTTGAGCAGAGATCACAGATCACAGATAATGCAAATTGCCTTCTGTCAATTAACAGGTCCTTCTTTTAAGGCAACGATGCAGTTCTTGGGCCGGCTGCTGCAGGACACCGTCTCCTCCGTGTCGACCCTCTTCACAAACCCTTACCGGGTCAGAGACGTGCCCCTGTCTGATTACGGAGGAGGAGGCAAAGTTCTGCTGAAGCAGGAGGGTCGCTTGGTCCTGTACAAAAACACACAATGTCAGTCATGGGACTGCGTGCTCATGTCCACTGAGTCGCCAAATGTGGTTCTCAGGTCAGTATAGTTCACGTCTGTATAAGTTTGTGGTTTCATCTCGCATGGCTGTGTTTATTATTTATTTATTTTTAATTTACTATTGACCACCATTGTTAAACACCTCCGTATGAGTTGCTGTCTCAGCTAGAGACCAGAAAAACAGGTTATGGAATCACTGAAAGGACGCTTTATAATGACCTCAACTAATTGAAACGGGTGGAGTAAGTCACAGAATATTCTGTTCCAATGCATGCTTTTACAAGTGTTCCCTACGCAATTAATATCATTCTGAATGTCTAAACCACTCCAACAATGTCAGCTGTCTGTGTTTTTAAAGCTCCACTGTTGCTACTGCTCAATTATATCTGAAACACCCATACAGTGGTTTGCAGCAATATTCCCAACCCTTAACACACCTTGTTACTTTTAACCTTGTTGTTTTTGTGATAACTTGGAAATGGAAAATGGACATTTTAAAACAATACCTAGTAGTCAGGAATTGTGTTTTGCAGCAAAAAAATGTTAAAGGATATGCAACCCCTTTTCCTCTAATAGCCCTAAATAAAACTCAGCGCAACAGTCAGATTTTAATTTGCTAACAATGTTAACCCCTGCATTTCATTCCTTCTACTTCACAGATATGCATTACACTGTGTTGATCTATCACATAAAATTCCAATAATATAAATTGAAACGTGTGACTTTACCATGATAAAATATGAAAACATTCAACAGGTTGGACATGCTTTTGCAAGGCTCTGTTTACTTAGGAAATTTTACACATAATTCTCTTAACAGAGAAAAGAAAGTTTTACTCTTTCTTTATTCTTAGAGACTCTTAAAGTCTTACTCTTAGATGTGCTGTTCTTAGAAGTCAAACTGGTTAGTTTTACAACATTACCTCTGGGCGAAGTTTGGATTCGTTTTTCACTTCTTGGAAAATTAGGTGTAACCTCTAAGGTGTCCACAGGCTGTTTCAGGTGGGATCAGAGGAAGATGCCATGAACCTGTTCCCCCAGTACGCCCTCAAACTTCGACCTTTCTACGAGATTCTCCCCCTGAAGGCTGACACAGTGCAGCCGATCGTGGATTGCATCCGCCAACATCTCGACTGGAGCTCTGCTCACATAGCTGTGGAGACTGGCATGAGGCAATGTCTCAAACATAACTATGTCCAAAGGTAACTGTTTTGGTTTCTGTATAAAGCCTATCCTAACGTTAAATATGTTAAAGTCCATCACATGTTACAATCACTGTACTGTTATTGCTGATTTGCACACTCTTCTCTCAGGAATATCAATTGCACATTTCTGTAAATGTAGCCTCACAATCATTGCACCAAAACACCTTATTACCTCGTTGCTTGTGATTCATGAAGGATGGACTAATCTATGGCTCATATTACTTGAGAACGAACTGATATCAAGCCTTCGAACTCTGACACGGACTTTTTATCTTTTATCTTTTTATCTTCTGCACGCTCTGATGTGAAAGAGGAAAAAAAAAAGCTGTACACATGTTTATTGTCTGTAATTTTCTGTGTGTACTCTAAGCCAGAGTATGTCCTGAAAAGAATTTCACCACAGTAAAATGCGGTGACAATAAAGAATCTTGAATCCGGAAACACAATTTGCAGTCAAAAAACAACACTAACATTTCAGGCTGGGCTGGATGGTTAGACATTTTGGATCAAATTAGAATGCAATGTTTAAATATGTATCTGGCTAATCAGAAATAACAATCTCTGACTTACTTTAATTTAGCCATATAAGTTTATTTGCCCTCTAGCTTTTTCTCTCCTTAATGTAGGCAGATTCATTCTTGCTGGTGTTGGATCTTCAGAGTTCATGTGAAAATAAATCTAGTTGTCATCTGCATAACAATAAAATTGAATCCAAATGATTGTATAGTGTAAAGGAAACTGGCACTAAAATGGACCCTTGAGGGACAACACAACTTGCAGTAAGCGTAGATCGAGAAAAAAATCCCTAATTTAAGGCGACATTCACACAGCGGGCAAATGCAACCCAAATCCAATCTTTTTGCCTATATGTGACCCATATCTGACGGTTTCATGCTGTTGTGAACAAATTCTGTTCTTTTCACACACAAAAAAAATACAGTTAGTCAGTTCCAGATGCTGTAGTAAATGAGATGCGTATCCAATAGTTTTCAAAGTGTCTGCAGTGTCTGTCTGCACGGTCATGTCGCATCTCATCCACCTTTTTATGTCACAGTCCTGACTCCCACTACACATCCACACAGACTTCTCTACAGCAGGAGCAGTCACGGCTCCAATTTTAATAGCTGTGCTTTTTTCCACTTATACCCAGCTACACGAAGAAAAGGTGAAGATGTGTAACCCTTTTCTTTTCAAAAGTAACGGGAATAGTTAGCAGCTAGTATGATCATGCCTACTGACATGCAGGCAGTACTGTTAATAATTTAAAACTACTGTTCATGAAATCTGTCATAACACACATCTTTAAGTCCATTAGCTTCTAAATCATTAGCAACTGTGTGTTATATGTGCTCTTGCACTGGCTCTTAAATGCCTGTTTTTGTTTTCTTTTTTCTGCAGAGAAATGTAAATGCAGTGAGAAAACGTCTTTAAAAGAAAATTCAAATATTCAGCTTTTGATTTGGAAAATTGCTTTTTTTTTTTTTTTTTTTTTTTTTTTTTTTTTTTCCCAAGGTTTACAACTGGAAGACTGAAATATTCTGAATGGATCAAACCAGAGAAATATGTTCATAATCTCCTTGTACTTTTGTGCACTATGTCATTACAACAAAAGTCTGCGAACAAACCTAAAAGCTCAACAAACCTGCATTCATTGCCTGTAGATGTAATGAACCTGAGGACTAGGTGGGAATGTCAGTTTAAATGTCAGCCTGGTTTGGAGCATTTTTAAGCAAGTCATCCTCTAACGTTGTACTTTGAAATGTCAAATTTCTGTTCTCAGCCAGATCAATGCTCAAGATGCATCGGGTCAGACTCCTCTGCACCTGGCGTGTGAACGAGGTGACTTGGCATGTGTGAAAGAGCTATTAGAGGAGAGTCAGGCCCGCACCGACATCAAAGACCAAAACGGAGAAACCCCCATGCACTATGCCTCCAAGCAGGATTCTCCTGTCATCATCCAGGTGAGACTGAAGGGAGACCTTTCTGGCCTGGGAGCTGCGCTGATGATTGATGATTTTTGTTTGCAGTCAGCGAAATGTGTTGCTGCACAATGAAGGTATACCATATAAGAAAACATTAACCATGTTTTACCAGGGGTTTCGTCTTCATATAGTTTTCAAAAGAACAAAAAAGAAAGGATTTTAAATGGCAAGCTGATGCACCAAATCTTTTAAAGCAATTTCATGTTACTTTCCCATTCAGGACACATGCCTGTTAGTGACAGCCATTAACATATAGTATCTATAGAAACTAAAGCTTTTCTGGACAGAGCTTTGCAGATCAAGGCACACATTAGTTTAATTGGATTTTTTTTTTGATTTTTTTTTTTTTTGGGTAAACTGTGTGTAGTGAATTTTACACGCATGTTTGTTGTAGTATTTGGACACGTGCACACAGGCTCTGAATCTGGGCGGTGGTCGCTGCTAGTTCTTGGTAAAAGTAGTTGAAATGCACCGAGAAACTGACAGGCTTAGAATCAGGTGATTTTCAGTTTGCTTGGCCGTGTCGGGGGGCCGGTCCAGTCGGTAAATGAAGCATGAAGTGCTAACAGGTCAAACTGACAAACATTCTTCAGTGTGGGTGCTCTTACTGAGTGAAGATGACATGTTAGCAATTATTAGTGTTATTAATGTTTTTAAAACAGAAGTCTGGAAACCAGATTTTCTAACTGTGGAATCATGCAGTTCATTTAGGCTGCAAGAAAGAAGTCTTTGTGAGAAACAAAGACTTCCAGCAGATTATTTGTTGTGCTTTTTTGTACAGTGACATTAAATAATTTCTGATTGTGATGCTGAACAGAGTACAACAAAGTTGCTCTGTTTTATAATTTTCAACTTCTAACTTTGGTCTCTAATCGACATTTCTTGATTTCCTTGCTTTATGTTTTAGGAAATACTCATAGAGACCGCCGTTTTAGTATTGCTAGCTGTAATTAAATATGTATCGGCAGTTCGGAGATTTACAAGAAACAAAGATTTGGCTTTGGTCTGTCTCTGATATCGCTCAAAAGTACTAGAAAAATGTTAAAACCCCTGCTTTACAGCCTGGAATTAAACAAGCTTGCCTCTTTTAACTTTCTTCCTCCACACTGTCCCATCCAGGCTCTTTGTTCACGGCTGTGCTCTGGGGTGAACGAGCTCAACAACAACGGAGAAACGCCGCTCCATGTGGCCTGTCGCCTGGGCCGGGTAGAGTCCGTTAAAGCCTTGCTGGAGGGTGGGGCGAAGTGTGACGTCACCGGTAGTCAAGGAAATCCTATCCACGCTGCTATGAAATACAGTGAGAAGGGGTGAGTGAAGTAAATGCTATCGAAGGGGCAGCCTTTGTTGCAACAGATGATCAGGGCAGCGAAGGCTGTCTGTCTTTTTTTTCCCTGTGATACTAGGGACTACGTGGTCTCCAGGAGGGAAGTGGTTAACCTGGTTATTCCACTGACCTGCTTTAGAGTTGAATCAGTAGAAAGGAGTGTTTTTCATCTTATTTATTGCTTTATGAATATCATATATGCATTAAGAGTAGAGCTTAATTTTAAAGCTCCCCTATATACTCCAAAAACAGTGTTTTAACTAAAAAAACAAAAACATTGACAAGCTTTTTAAACAGCCCAGAATCTGCTTAAACTGCCAGAAAGGATTTCTCTACACTGCAAAAAGGGAACTAAAAGTAAATAAAAAATTGTCCTTGATTGAGCCGGCAAGTTTGAATGATCTGCCAATGGAATAAGATTTTTGCACTTAAAATAGGAACAACTCATCTCTGTCATCTTAATGTGGAGTATATCTTATTTTGGGGGTCAAATGCTCATTCCTCTGGAAGATGATCTTATTTACCTGCTCATCTCAAGGACAAATCATTTAAAGAACATTTGACTTACTTTCAGTTCCCTTTTCGCAGTGTATGCATTAAGCACGAAAAATTATGAATGATTCAGTTTTGTCAATGTGAGATAATGTGCTAATGTTTTTTTTGCTTGTTTGTCAGCTGTGTGGAGGAGATTCTGAAAGCAGACCCATCCCAACTCCAAGCTGAAGACTGTGTGTACGGAGGGACGCCGCTGCATTGGGCTAAAACAGGCGAGGTAGCTACTTCAACACCCAGTTTTTAGCTGTTAACGTCTGCAATCAGCTGTTAAAATAACATTTTTATAATGCAATAGCTTTTATTTTCTGTTAGATTATTTGATTTGATGGCAGGGAAATATGTTGTTAATTGTTCCAAGGTTTTAGACGTCTCTATGAAGCTTGAACAACTTTGTGGGAAATGGTGTCTGTTCTGGTTTGTTCCTCTGCTAGATGTGCCGCATGCTGCTGGACCGCGGCTGTGAAATAAACTACCTCAGCAAGACCGGAGAGAGCGCCCTCCACATTCTGACCAGAAAGGGTCGCTTTGAGGCGGCCATGGTGCTACTCACCCACGGGGCCAACGCCAACCTGCGGGGGCAGGATGGAAATACAGCTCTGCACCTCGCTATGAAGGTTCGTGTGTAAGAGACGCCTCTTTTCGGTGGGAACCACAACATCAAACAAAAATATCCAAGCCTATTGGGGTGCAGCGTGCCTAAATTATTTCCACAGTGATCAATGTCAAAAGAATCATTAAGCTACTTGGTATCAAAATAAGTTTTGACCCAACTTATTGCATAAATAAATTGATCTGTAGGTTTTTTTTAATCCTTTTTTTTTTTTTTTTTTTTTTTTTTGTTCTTTTAAAGTGGGTCTCTCTTGAAAATTAGATCTCGGATGTCATTGAGAATAGCTGTATAAAGAAATGATTAAATTAAATAAATTCAGTGCTGCAAATCTCCAGTTTTTTCCTAAAAATATTAATGATGATTCAGCTTGTTTTGTATCTGTTATCATTAGATGGACCACATGGAGTTGATCAAGGGTCTGATCGTGTTTGGAGCCGATGTTGAGATCCACAACGACCTGGGAGAAACGCCTGGGCTGATCGCTGCGCGCACCAGCAAAGGTTAGAGAAAACGGCCGATAAACTGTATCTTTCAAGTGACCGATGTTAGCCTGGTTTTGTTAAAAGGTTCTAACAGTAAAATAAGTTGTTATCCCTAACCCATCTAAGATGATAGAGGTCATTTGATCATTACTTATAAGCATGGGTTGCAGTGTAAATAACAAGAGAGCTGCATGTTTAACAAGTGAAAATTTCCAGGAGAGGTTTTAACCAAGTCCGGTGCAATTACTGCATTTTAAATAGTAGTTTTTCAATAAAGAAGCAAATCTTTGGAGGTAAAATATCTAGACGTTCTTTAACTGTGGTAGTTTGTATGCTATTTCAGAGAGTTCATAACATCATGCACTTTGACAAGGTTTCAAGGGCCTTTAAGAAGCTCGTCACATTACAGTAAATAGAGCCTGGATCTTGTCTAAAGTCACAGTTTATTGGACTACTGGTGGATGTGACTATATGTTTTGGACCATAAGTGCTTATTTATCCAATGATAACCTATTTTTATTTGTTTTGTTAGTTCAGTAGTAGAGGCCATCAGCTCTTTTATTTAAAGTGTCGTATTTTAAAAGCGACCCTGATGCTGCGGACCCTAACAAGGTTCCTGAAGCCTTTGGAAGCTAAACTGGCCCACAGCATTACTGATCCTCCACCAAGGTATATAGGCACGTTATGTGCTTATAAAAAAAGACCAAAAACCGGGTGATCATGATAAAATAAAGATATATATACATACACAAAGCCTCCATCTTGATAGTGTTTTGATGGTCAATTCTCAGGCTAAATAGAATCCAGCACTGGGCGCGATGAGCAAATATAAAGAGATGTGGCAGCATCTACCGGCAGTAGATTTGCTTAATTAATAAATCACTACTAAATAATCCAGGACCATGCCTGACCCTCTGCAATGCCTCACAATAAAGCGGCAGCTCGGCGTGATCGAAGACCAATCGTTATTAATTAAATACACAGATCTACAGCAACTTTAAGAGCCTCATATTAGAACATTTACTCACGTCAATCAACTGTGCGGTCACATCTGAGCAATTTGCAGGTTTAGCGTCTGCTTCAGTGAACACCAACGTTCATATTTTATTCCCAACGACATTCCAGTCTTTTCCCTCTTGGAATCATATTTTTTTTGCTTTATTTTTTATTTATTTTTTTTTATTTATTTTTTCTTCCCACTGGATCTTGGACCATTCTTCATTTTCTGGGAGATGCTAGGCATTACCTTCTTCCTGGTTTATCTCCTGCTGCGAATGTGCACTGTTGTACTTTAGTTATTGTTATAAATTAACACAGAGGGCTTTATTTACTTACAAATTGAGCAAACAGAGCATAAAACACCAAAATAACAACTAATACACCAACAGAACATGATAAACTTTCATAAAAACAAGATTCCTTTATCTTGGTTGCACAAATGGGCAACATTCACCGCATCAAATAAGTGATCATTTTATAATATAAAGAGATATGATAAATATAAATATAATGATAAAACTGTGAAGGTAAAAAAAGAAAGTACTAGCACTACACACATATTCCATAAACTAATTTAAAAGGATGTGATTATTTAAGAGATTTCATAGCTGGTGAGTAGGAAAACTTGTGTATAATCAAACAATTAAGCTGTGAAATATGGATTGCAAAAAAAGAAATGCTGGAACTTAGTGGAATATAATAATGTCTCTCAAATGATCCTGGCATAATATCTTTCCTAAACTTTAGTTTCTCTTGGTCTGTTGTTTACACATAAAGAAGCTTCCAGTAAAATGTGGCCATGTTCCGAGTTAGAAAAGATGCTAAATTGATTGTCTTGTCTTTTTATTGATTTTTGAAAATGCATGATAATTGCTAACAGTCTTCATGTGTTTCCGCTCGCTCTCTTTCACCCCCTCCTCTCTCTCTCTGTTGTGTATCTCTCCATCCAAATCTCTCTCTTCCCTCCTCTGCTTGTGGCATGTGTGCATGCCTGCTTGTCTGCATTAACCTGAAAGGTCCTAATAGAAAGATACTACTGGAGATGCTGTGTAGTGTAGGAGTCCAGCGCTGCCTCCCTCCTTCCCCCGGCAGTCCTCCTCCTCCTCCATTCTCAAACAAGACCAAGGCTCGAGGCATAGGTAACACCACCATCCCTAAGCTTGGCAGCGCCGTCGGTGCGCACTGTTTCACCGTCTCTTCCTTGTAGACATGTTATGATCAGGATTTTAGAATTACTCAAAAGCATTTTATTCAGTTTATCTAATTGTATTAAATGATGAGCATTTTTTATCAGTGTGTTTTCTTTTAGTTAAAAAGTATCATAATTGATAACTTTGTATTTTAGAATGATCCTAAAATACCTTTGTCCTTTGTGGACCACGAGTCTGTTAAATAAAGCAATCAATTAATTATAAATAAAGCTGACACTGGCTTAAGGACGTTCCTCTCTTCTTCTTTATCATTTGCTCAGGAAATTGACAGCTTGTTGTTATCATGATTAACAGCTTCTATTGTTGTTTTGCAGGGTTCGATGACATCATGTTTGTTGGTGCTGCCATAGGAGCAATAGGCAAATCTGAACTTGATGGACCAACAATGGGGAAAAAAAAGTAAGCCTGTGAATTATTTGGAGGGAATGGATTTTTTTTTTCTTCTTCCATTTACACAACTTTAATTGCTGGATGTTCGGCGGTCGGATGTTAGTTAGTAATAGGCGTGGTCTGCCATTTGTGGTTGCTGCCTGTCAAATGTAAAGGAGTATGAATTCTCATCTAGGCAATGTGTCTTTAAGCATATATAGCACATTTAATTCATGTCCTCTTAATTATAATTTCTATGTAGTATGTCATTTATTTATTTTTATATTATTTATAACCGTTAACAGTGTTTGAACCGAATTTTCCTCCTCCTGTCCTGCAGGATTGACAGACTGCTGTGTCTAGATGGTGGAGGGATTAAAGGTCTGGTGCTGATCCAGATGCTGATCGCTCTGGAGAAAGAGGCAGGACGGCCGACCAGGGAACTCTTTGACTGGGTAGCTGGAACAAGCACAGGGGGCATCCTTGCTTTAGCAATAATCCATGGTGTGTTTTAATTTATTTTTTTTCCTTTTCACCTTCTCAGCATTTTTGTATCATCAGGACTAAAATGTTGTCTTCCTCTGTGTGCAGGTAAGTCCATGGAGTACCTGCGCTGCTTGTACTTCAGAATGAAGGAGCAGGTGTTCAAAGGGTCACGACCCTATGAATCCGCTCCACTGGAAGACTTTCTGAAGAAAGAATTTGGAGAAAACACCAAGATGACAGACATCAGATTCCCGAGGTTCACATCACAATGTTACATTCAAAAGAACATTCCAGAAAACGACACAAGAGTACTTGAAATAAAAATGCTACAAAAATAAAACGAATCCCCTTAAACCAACTAATGAGCCGATGCTTTTATTCATGGATTCCTATTGGTTATAATTATATATTTGATACTAAGCAGCACTATGCTCAAGAAAATAAACCAAATGCAGCTGCTAACTGGTGTCTAAACTACACCAAATGAAAATATATTCGTGAGAATTGGCAAAGAAAACCCAAAAACCGATAGACATGGACAAAAGTCTTGGTACCCCTCCACAATTAACACAGCACACAAATATCTTTAAAATAACTAAAAACCTACAAAGTTTAAGGGAATCCCATATTCTTTACTGTACATTGAAGACAAATCATTTAAATATTGATTCAGAACAATATCCACTGTCTGTAGGCCGTGGGGTTACACCAGTCCATCACATTCAGAAGAATATTTTATTCATATTAATATTTATTCATTTCAGTTTGACTTTTTTTTTTTCTGACAATAGTGCCCTTACATGGAGCTGATCACATGGAGCTAATTATGATTCAAAATGTGACAGATCAAGAATCCTTTATTGTCATTAAGTGTTCACACTAGGGCTGTCAGTTTAACGCATTGACTTTGTTAGACCATAATGGCGACAACATTTTTGTCGGCATTAATCATGCGTCAAAACACACACCGTTCACTAATGTGATTTTCCCCGCAGCGCTTTACGACTGTGTTGTTGTTTTTTTTTTTGTTTGTTGTTTTTTAACCCTCTGCGCTTTCCGTAGTTACAAGAATGCTAGAGACTAGCATAACAGACCCGCGCTTACTGTTGCCAAATCTGCTTATTTTATGCAACTTTGAGTTTCTTTTTTCTAAAGTCTCTTGTAAATTTCATGAGTTGCTGGAAATTTAAACCTTTTACACATTTGTTTACACGCGGTGTAAACATCAGGCGGTTATGATTAGTGATTTAGCCATTATTGGCCAAAATTTAACATTTTATGTTACCAATTTGTTTTCATTTCAATTCTGACAGGTGCTTCAAAAATAAGAATATTTTTTGTACAATAATGTTTTTTACTAGTTCTTTATTGCAAAATTGCCTTAACAGCATTGCACTTATTAAGTATTTTGAAAGGGGTACTGACATAGCCGTTCACACTTTCTTTGTAAAAATAATTTACAAATAATTTCTTTCCATAGTTTTATTTGTTTATTCATTCACACACAACCAGCCTGCAGGTAGATGTTAGACAATTAGCTTTATCAGAATCATTTTAAAGCCAAAATAAGGCATTGTTTCTATAAGGGTAAGAATGCATTTTTCAGTATTTTTGAAGGGAATTGCAACATTCCTCCCTTCAGTTCTCAGCTCTGACTTAAGAGATCTGTTTTCATAATTAAACATCTCCTCCTTCTGTAGAATCTGCCAGCATTTAAACCCGTTTTCTCTTTTCTGTCTGTCCAGGGTCATGGTGACCAGTGTGCTAGCGGACAGACATCCGGGCGAGCTCCATATCTTCAGGAACTATAACCCACCATCTCTGAAGAGGGAGCCCGCATACTCCACCTCCGCAACCTTCAAGTCTCTGACCATCCCACAGGGTACTCGGACTTTAAAAATGGCTTACCACTCTTGCACAGACTTTTAACACCACTAGATGGTAGCAGAGTGAGCGGTTCTCCCACTGAATAAGGTTTTGAAATCTTCTCCATCAAACCGCTCTCATGTTCTCAGTTCCTTGTAGCAAGCAAGCCAATAGGATTGTTGCAAACCCCCAAAATTTCTGTGCCATGTTAAATGAACGGACAAGTCCAGTTGTGCTGTTTGAGTGCGAGCCGTGTTGTTGTTGCAGGATGGGAGGATGAGGAAGTGTTGGTAGTAGGATACACAGAGGAGCCGCCCACAAAGCGTAGGAAGGTGACAGACGAAGGTGTGTGGAGAAATAAGCACGAGAAAGTTGAGTCTTGAAATCTTCCATAACGAAGACCCTAAAATGTTACTCGTCTACCGTCATGTCAGTTTACTGACTTTTTAAACATCTGAGTTTTTCTTTTTAATTCTGTAAACTAAATTGGTGTTACTCAAATGGTAATCTGTGTCTAAGTTTATTCTTATCCTCACACGTATCAAACTTGCAGGAAGTTGCTTCTGTTTGAGGTGACATGTATAAAACTGTAATGCTGCTATAAGGTTGTTCAACCCACTCATTTCACACCAATGAGTCCAGGTTGGATTACAGAAGACGTTTATGTAAATCTAAAAAAGAGAAGTGGTATCATCATCATAAAGGAGGTTTTACAGTTTTGTTTCCTCTTATTTTTATAATTATGTTAAACTTTCTGCACTAAGAATACATCAGAGTACTCAACAGTTCCTAAATGTATTGTGTTCGGCGAGGCATCCATGCTGCACATTTATAATAATAACAATAATCCCAATGGGATGTGGATAAAAAACATTAAAGCACTTTTTAAAATGGCCTCCTAGCCAAGAAGTCAAACTGCAGCAGTGAGATCATGTTCCCATCATGTTCTTTTGATCTCAGAGGAAACCCCGTTATGGCTGCTGAAACCACAAAAGTGGTTCTTTAGACTCTGTTACACGTTGTTTCTAAGCTGTGGTAGCCGATGTATGAAGAGGACATTTCGTTATCTAGATCTACAGATTCATTAAAAAAAAAACTATGCAGAACTTCTTTTGTCTTAATGTGATCTTTGTCTTTGTGTGTCAGAACAACTCGTCTGGAGAGCTGCCCGCTCCAGCGGTGCTGCCCCCACCTATTTCCGACCGATGGGCCGCTTCCTGGATGGAGGGCTGTTGGCCAACAACCCGACACTCGACGCCATGACAGAAATCCACCAGTTCAACAAGTCTTTAAAGGCGGAGGTAGTGGAGTTGCCTGCTGTGTGTTGCTGACTGAGCTTTATGCGTAAAAACGTATTGAGCTGGACTACAGGTGCCTTTTTCTTGTCCCTCTCAGGGCCGTGAGATGGACGTCAAGAAGCTGGGTATAGTTGTTTCTCTGGGAACAGGTGGGTCAAACTGAAAACGGCAAAATATGTGGCTGAAGGCTCGCTTTGTGACGCTGAAACTTTTATTTGTATCCATCATGAATATCTGCAAATTATGCTTTAAATATAAAGTCATTATGTCTGATTTAGTAAGACCTTAGCTTTCTTTACAGCAGCTGCTCTAGAGTGGGATGTATTTTTTTACATTATACAATTAAAGCTGAAAATCAGTTTTTGTTTTCAGGAAGGGAGACCTACTTACACTTCCTTTTTAATCACCATAAAAACCTAGTTTTTGCGGTTTCTGAGTGAAGTCATTTGTGCTCTTGTGTGTTTCCAGGTAAGCCCCCTCAGGAGGTGGTGACATCTGTGGATGTTTTCCGGCCCTCCAACCCTCTGGAGCTGGCCAAGACATTCGTAGGCGCCAAGGAGCTGGGCAAGATGTTGGTGGACTGTGTGAGTACACCACTCTTTATGCTCATTTCTCATCTTTTTGCTCTTAGGGTTTTCTTCTTTACCTTCTTTTGAGACCAGTCATCTGATACTGCGGTTAATTGATAACCAGAACCTTCTGAATAGTTTGTTGTTGTCCCTAATTTGAAATCTCTCTGAATGTGCAGTGTACGGACTCTGATGGTTGCGCAGTGGACAGGGCTAGAGCCTGGTGTGAGATGATCGACACCATCTACCAAAGGTCAGCTGATCATGAATATGCTGATTTTCTTCTTTTTTTTTTTCGTTTTACTGAAATTTCTGTCACCCGCTTTCCTTTTTTGCTACGATATCGGCTGAACCACGTTCCCTTTTTCCCCAAAATTCCTCTACTACGCCTCTGCAGCAGGGGTTCAAAACTCTACTCTAATGCTGTGCTACTTAAACGTGCGTATCTGGACCAATAAAGCTGAATCAAATGGCTGATTAACCTCATGAGTCAACCTCTACAGAATTATAGGAATGACCTAATTTTATTACTATGATGTGACAAAGCAGATCTAACGCATCTAAACACATCTAAAAATCGGCCCTGGTGGGCTGGAGTTGGAGACCACTGCTATAAAGTCAGTAAATCATTAGTTCATGTGTAATATATGCATTACTGAGCTCCATCAGATGAAGGTTTAGGTTCTATACTCGGGATGATGTTGAATAAACTAAATAAAAGCTTGTTGGATTGCCCTCGATGTCCTTTGCTTTTAAGTGACACATCACATGAGATTGCAATTCATAATTAGAAACATATATTTTTTAAAGAGTATTTTTAATGAAGTATAATAAAACCACAAGTAGATTATTGACATAAAAATAACTTGAGTTACAATTAAGATGCAAATATAAGGACTTAAACGACACTCTTGCTCCAAAGACTGAAGATCCTTTCAGATCATCTGTTCCTTCCATAATCTACCCTTGTTCTCCACATGTCCTTCATGTTTCATGATCATCTGAACGGTCACAATTCAGATTAAAGAGCTGGAAGTCATCCCAACAATATTATGGCCCTGATTCGCCTTAGGGGACAATCAGTAACTGGGAACCGCTGTAAGGGGAAGGATCGCAGAATGGGTTTGATGCAACAAAATGATACAAAGTGCTGCAGAAGCAGCAGGAGTACACAGTGCGCATAGGACAGACCGCCAGCTTTCCAGAGTCCATCTGATCAGAGAAATATGCTCAGCAGAATCTGATGGAGATGTGTTGAGGATGATCAGCAACTGTTTGTATTTAGTGCACTGAATGGATTTAATAAGGCTGCATGGGGATCAGGACATTGCTGAGGCTGTAGACTTGTGGTCTGGTAGGCCAGTCTTATTAACCGTCTTTATGTCATGTAATGAGTAGTAAAATCCAGCCAGGTGTATAAGGTACAGACTGCAGCTTGGTCAGCTGGTGCGCCACATGAACATATTTTACTGCAAAATGATGCACCTAATTTTTAGCCAAGGATGTTCATGTTTGATGAATTAGCTGTTTTATGTAGATCATTTGCTATCATTTTATAATAATGACTTCCAAGTGAACATTTTCATAACATTGGTTCATTTTCGAACAAAATAGATATAACTTTACCTCTTCCTTTCTCTTGCTGTTTGGCTATGTGTCATTAAGAAGAAACATCCTTCTTAGCAGAATAATACGACTTCCTGTTCTGTTCAGTGATAAAATCTCCTAATTCACTCACTACTCTGCGCCTCACTCGTAAAGAAAGTACCTTGCAACATATTTTACTATTTAAACTTGACAAAAAAGGTTTTAAAAGTAAACGTAGAAAATGGGTACTTAGTAATCCTACGAATAATTCTGATATTCAACATTAAGCGGACCATTCTGT
Organism: Fundulus heteroclitus; assembly: GCF_011125445.2. Lineage (NCBI taxonomy): Eukaryota > Metazoa > Chordata > Actinopteri > Cyprinodontiformes > Fundulidae > Fundulus > Fundulus heteroclitus. The sequence continues at coordinate 106,954 of NW_023396783.1, read as the reverse complement.
TGTTTTAGTCCCTCAGTGGTGTAGCAGGCTAAATCCACGTCTTTGATAGAGGGAACTTGGGCTTGAAACTCGATTGCGTCAGGAAGGGCATCCGGCATACAGCAGCCGCATAGATGAACTGTCTGTTATTTTGCTTAAAAAATAAGGCATAATCATATTTCTAATGGGGAAATATATTTTTCAGTTCAGTTAATAAATGTTCAAAATACCGTTAAGTAACCCGTGGCAGTGTTTTACGCGTTTGGCTCAATGTTACAAAGATAATTGACAAATGCTCATGTGAAACAGGACTGAGTGGGAGTTTCTGACCTACAGCAGTGCCGTGTGATTGGAAGCGTAGATGGCATGCATCTGATGAGGAAACGTTCTGTTCGGGCAATAGAAACTATAAACCTGACCTTGACTTGTAAAAAAAGGCCCTATAACATCTTTGGAGCAAACATATATATGACCCAAACTTTAAAGGTTTAGTCATTCTGGCTATTAGTGGTAATTTCTAAATAACTTTTAATTAATAGAGTGTAGTTTAACCAGTTGTCAGTTTTATCTGGATATGAGAAGAATCTTGCAATTATGAATTTTTGTTGTCCTTTGTCGTGCAGACTGAGCCCCCAGCTCTCTCAGGAGGTGATGCTGGATGAAGTGAGCGACGAAGTTCTGGTGAACATGCTGTGGGAAACTCAGATGTACCTGTTCGAGAAAAGAGAAGTCCTCCAGTCTCTTGCAAAAATGCTGCAGTGAGGCCGAAAGGAGAAGGAAATCATAAAGAGGGCCCACAAGCAAAGTCTAAAAATATTCAGCAGTCTACAAGAACTAGCACTGTTCAGACAATATTAAACTGTGGGGCTTCCTGAAGGGTCTGGGATGGTGAGAAATAAAACCACTGTTACTTCCACAATTCTACTGACATGAATGCAAACGAAGAGACGTTTTAAACCTGACAGAAAACGTAATACTGATCTGTCAAGAAGAAAGACATGTAGCATCATTTGACCTAATCACTGACCTCGTTCTCCACTTTACCAGGTTTACAGATTTTCTATGAACTAATGCAGAGGCGTTTGTACTTTTGTTTGCGTGTGAATACACACAGAGGGTGAAAACTGGACAGAAATGAGCTGCTGTCAGTGTCTGCTGCTGCTTCCCTCTCTTCACTTTCTTAAACGCAATAAGAGTAAAAAAAACTTTTAATCAGTTTGGGGTTATTTGGACTAAAACTGTAACAACCTCTTCCTTAACCCCTCAAATGTTCACCCAAACACCTAAAACACACTCCTTATACTTTTTCCCTCCATGCCAATATGATCAAAAGTGACTCTGAAATACCACTGGGTTTTCTAGACCATCCCGCAGAGCAGCTGTGATCATTTACCAGTTCTGCCTTACATGTCGGTAACCTTCTCTTTCCACATATTCCCCATTGACTTCACACATTTATAAGGTTATGCAATTAACTTTAGACGGATTATTAAAGCAACCTCCAGAGCGAAGACCAAACTTACTACCTGTTTCCAAGTGTTTTCTGTCCTGATCCAACATATGTGAAGTAAAAACCTTTACATAAGTAAACTGACCTAAATGTAATGGAACGTAAAACTTGCAAAACATACAAGTATAACAAAGTCGAATAATTGTTTTGTATTTTTTTTCTATCAAATAATGACGTGATTACTTATATGGTAATAAATTATATTACTACTGACCTAAGATGTGTTACTGACTGATTTTGTTATCAAAAATCTTTATTTTGTTAAAAGTTTTCTCTACATTTTGAAACCTGTGACCATAAAGCATGGGTTAAAGCAAAAATAATCAGTTTGAAAACTTTTCGAATCAGCCCATATATTCCCAGGACCGTGGACATCATGCCACATTAGTTCCCTCACTTGCTTATTGTGCAAAGTCAACTTTAACCAAATCTGGTAGTTTTACAAATGCAATGACCATTCCTGTCTCTGTCCCACGTTTCAGCTTCAGAGCCTTGGCGTCATCCTGGACAGCCTCCCATCCTCTCCTTCACTTTCCACATCCAGAACATCACCTGGTTAACTTTCATATTTGTAGCATCAAGTTCTTCCTTCACACTTTAGCAAAACTGGTCCACAGTCCACTTTACAGTTTCAGCTCCCTGTCCTCCAGAAAACCCTCCATAAACTATAACTGGTACAAAAGACAGCAGCTTTTATCATTACATCATCTACTTCACACCTGAACATTAACTCCACTGGCTCCCTGTCACATTCAGTATAAATTAATCCTATGATCATACAAGACCACCACAACCTGGACAATTCAGGACACATAACCAACACTATGATGTCATACATTTTAGTTTAACACAGATCGCACATTACAATAATCAGTCTCTGCTTTGCCCGTTATTGCTCAACAATTAATTATCACAATCCATGAGTTTATAAAAAGGCATTATTTAGCTTTTTTTGAAGTGTAATAAAACTGTTAAATCTTAGCCCAGTGACTGGAGACTGGAGTCCACAGCCCCCACGACCCTGTGTGACGTCAAGCTGGGTTTCCCCATCAGATACGGCTTGACGTCACAACTGTAGGGAAAAGCCAGTATAGAAAATCAATAAAGGATGGGATGTTACATTTTTAAAAAGTTTAATAAAATTGCTCAAGGTTTATCAGAAAAAAACATAACTTGCTTTTGAATATGAAATTTTTTAATTAGCAAAAAATTATTAATGTATTTCGTAAAGTTAAATATTGTTGAAGTCAATCTTGGCTGCAGTACTGTCTGTCTGGCAGGTGTTTTGGGGTCGGAGTAAAGGCCCATTCATACCTCACATAAAAGACAGATACATATACGTGTGGAGTGTTTCATACGTTCTAACCATCGATTTCGTCCGTATTTTTCAGTTGAATTTTTCAGTGTTAAAAAAAATCTGCATATAAAAAATTTCAACCTTTCAAAATTCAAACTCAATATTTTCAGCCTCCTGAGATTCAACTTGCTCCATTTCACTGTCTTAAATTGCATCAAGTCTTTCAATTCGGTGTAAAAAGGGAAGGGTTACTTCAGGTCACAGACATTAGCAATGGATTGTGGTGTCCAACACCCAGCCAATCCCGTTACATTTTCTTAGTCACGTGACCTGGCACCCGCACTGAAGGAAAACCAGCATCTCAGAGGTGGTCATGTAAGCTAACGCTAACTCAACGGTGAGTTTATTGCTTTCATTTTTCTGTAGTATTGCTTTTCTTTGCGCATGAAAGTCAATAAATTATCTTACAACTTGATTTAAAACACGGGTTTGGGTAGCTATGAATTAAATAACATGCCTTTTTAGCATATTCTAAAACTCAACGATTTTCTTTTAAAGACTCATCCTTTTACATCGGCTATTAATTCTACTGACTTTCCTGTCTTCAGTGCAACATGAATTATTAAAACTTTTGTGTACACATTAGTATCGGCTATGATCCTTGTTTTTAGTTTGATTACCAGTGCACTGGTTATGCAATAACCTTCACGAGTTTAGAAATAAAATTGCTATTTATTTTAAATAGGTTCTTGGACGAGTCACAAGACAGATAAAGCAGCTTAGACTAGGCTTGAAAGAAACCCGAATATGGACACTGGTGACTGGGCGACCAGATGCTGTACCCCTCCTTTTTCCAAAAGAGGAACCATCCCTGTGTCCAGAGGTAACTTTTAAATTACTAGAATTATGGTTTTGCATCCCTCATCCGTTTCATCAAACATTTTATTTAAGACATTTTTTTGCAAACCTGCAGAATAGAAATGTTAAACAACACAATCAATGTTTTCCTCTTGAATTCAGGTAGTACTTCAGCATATCACTTGGCAAGAAACAGATGATGGAAGTCCTGAAGATGACGATAACTGCTCAAATGAAACCAAATGGCACATGGCAGGATATCTGAGACAATTCATCGCAAATTTTGAGTTTACCAGTGTCTGATTGGAGGTTTTCAATTACTTTGCTAGAAAGCATCGCTATGGGAATGATTGTTTCTTACCACTTAGCAGTGGTACGTCACAGTTGAGATTTAATCTTAGCTCCAGAGTGAATCAAACAGTGAAGTTTTCATGTTCCCGTGTGTACTGTCTGTGTAGCTCAGCTCTATTGCAACATGTAGATCCAAAGCTTTTCGTGTGGATTTTAGGAAACTGGAAAACTGTCTAGCAGATTTTCTTTTACCTTAGTCTTACAAACATACTAATTTATCTATATGTTCTGGTTTATGGATAAATTAGATTGTGCTCTTTTATTTTGTTTCCTTTCAAAGCCACACCACCTGAACTGAAAGAGCTCATGAAATTCTGGATGGGAGAATTTAGCAGCACGTCTGTCTGTGGAGTTTGTCCAAAGCAAGTACCCCAGAGCTGCCACTTGCTATGAAACTTTGGAAATCCTAAGCCACTACAAGGACTACAAATCTTTTAATGACGATATTTTAGCCTGTATTTCCTCTTGCCAAACTGGCTTTGGTCTGCTGTGATTATTCAACTCTCCTTTGGAAACATGATCATGCATTTATGCTTTTTCAAGAGTTTTCCATCTATGTGAAGCGGCATTGTTTTATTGAAACCGTTATGTTGTGAACTTTTAGAAACAATAATTCAATCTTCTAATTTTCTCAGATAAATTCTATACATATTAGATGTGGAAATCATTAACACAAAACTAGTAACGCAACAATGTTCAGATGTGATATTACATGTCTCCTCTACGAATCAGTAATGTTTTACTATTTGTACTAATTTTATAGATTCATACTCAGGCAGTTTGAAACATCCAGTTGAAGTAGTTTATTGAACATTTTGTTATGTATGTGTACATGAGTTTGAAATACTGTTAATTCTTCACAATCAATGCCATATGTCAGCACAAGGTCTAAAGTATGGAGCCAAGAGTGCGTCGGTTTATGCACATTTTGAGCAAAACCAATTGAATCTAGGATAGTTTTAAAGGCTACGCTAAGGTTATCACATTCTGTGTCAACATGAATGTTGAAATCCCCCACTATAATAACCCTGTCAGTGTTTATCACCAAATCAGATAAGAAGTTTGGATAACTGATCCAAAAACAGAGTAAGGGCCCGGTGGACGATACAAAACAACAGACAGAAGAGGTTTTATTGCTTTGCAATTTGGATGAGGGAAACTGAGGGTTAAATGTTCAAAAGAACTGTAGTTATTATTTGGCCTGGGACTAATTAATAAATCAGACTGAAAGATGGTTGCCACTCCTCCTCTTCCCCCAGATCTAGGAATGTGGAAATTTGAATAATTGGAGGGAGTTGACTCATTTATACTAACGTAGTTCTCTTGTAGCCAGGTTTCTGTGAGACAAAATAAATCAATCTGTTTATCAGAAATCAATTCATTAACTAACAAAGTCTTTGGAAAAAAGTCCAGTTTTGTTTTTTACTTTTTTGAAGATACAACAGGTGGGTTTGTAATTTTTTTAATTTTAATTTTTTTCAGACAAGGATAGATCACTTCCACCTTGCAAGACTGCAAATAAGTCTGATTTGGGGCGACATGAAGGTACAATCCAAAAGTTTGTAAGTGATCTGATTGTTACGATTGACAGACCTCACTGGCCCAAACAGGTAACTATAGTTATTCAGAGAATGTTCTTTTTTTAAAATGGATCTATCCTTTATAACTTTATTTATTTATTTTTTGTTTGCTACGAAGCGATGAAATTCTAACCTGACAAAAGCCAGCTGTATGTTGCTCCGCCTAGCTTCACTCACATACATCTGGGACATCGCCGGTAGAAAGTGATTTCTCCAACCAATTTTACTGTCTAGCCAATCAGGACGCAGGGCTGGCATTTCATAGATGTGACGTAGTGGAGACGCGACCATGACGTGAGACTGTTTTGATAGCAATTGCGGCTCATTGAGGAAGCAAGCGTTAACATTGATGCTGCTATTTCTTCCGTGTTGTCCTATCTACCTAATATTGATCATTAAAAGAACATCAGAGAACGCCTATGAAGGCTTTTGTTGGTGGAAACGATGTTTTCGCCCTTCTCCCAACCGGATTTGGCAAGTTTTGTTTTCCGGGGCGCGTCCGCGTCTGCAGCGGACGCGCCCCGGAGCGGTTAGCGCAAACCATATTAGGAGGCCTTTAGTCCTCAACGCGGTCGGCCCGGAATCGACTCCGACCCGCGGCGCTTTGCCGCCTGTCTTCCCCCCTCTTCCTGTCAGCTCACTGTCAATAAAACACATGCCACTAGAGCCGCAAACACATTATATATATTTTTTTTTTTTTTTTTTCCTGTGTCGCTATCATCAGCGTCACGGGTTAGCTTCGGTGTGAGTGGTTGAAATAGCATGTCAATAAAGATGACAGACAAGTGGCTTATCAAATCATATGCAAGAATTTTTGATAAGGCCCAGCTTTCAGTAAAGGCAATTCCTATGGCGGTGTCCCAGATGTATGTGAGTGGAGCTAGGCGGAGCAACATACGGCTGGCTTTTGTCAGGTTAATGAAATTCATCACACAACACATTTGTTCTTTCAGCTTCCAGATCTTCATCACTTCGCATGTGCCACTGGATGTGAGGTGCTACATCTAATTCAGATTTGGCCCATAATAACCAGAGATGTTTTGTGTTGCCCTGAGGCCTTTACAGCAGCTTCAGTTGAACACATTGGCTGCAATAATTGCCGCCTTGTCACCAAAGCCAACAACTTGCTCAGTGGCTACTTGTCTTAAATCCGGTCAGCAAGCCTGACTGATGAGGGGGCAAAGCAACTCCAGGTTCAAATTAGTGACCATCACAGACTATTCGAGAGGGTACTTTTCATTTCATTATGCTCTGCCTTTAATGCTACCATACGTTTATAGATTAAAAAACTTTTTGTTTACATATTTTAAGATTTGGAAGACAGATGTGGCAAACCGGGCCATCCATTGTGGCTATCACATTAGGGAGCAAATTGATATGCTGGGCCACCCTATGATTGGTGACTGCAACCGCTTTGAGCGATACCACCAGAGGATCAAGGACATGGGTACGTAAATTTTCCATACATTTCATATAAAAGGTCCTGGAGGTGTTTGAAGCTCACTGTCTTGATATGTTTGTTGTACTTCAGTTATCGCTCACAAAAATGGTGTCAGTATTAAAAAAATCAATGAAAAGGATTGCTGTGTTGGATACCCTTTGCACACTGTCAACACCAAATGAGGAAACAGCAGAAAATACATCTGTCCCCGGCCTTCCAGGCTGCGCCCCGATTTACAGGCCATCAAGATCAGCCACAGTGATGTATGCAGCTGAACTTTGTCAAAGACATGGGCTTGGTAGGGAAATCTATGTTACAAAAAATAAATTACTAAAGTAATTGTATTATTAAAATGTTCTTGGATGTTCCATCAACGATGATGAAAAGGTAAAAACATTATTTTATTTATTCTAATTCATTTCTTAACAGGGTTGCACCTGTTAAAATGCCAGAGCTATCCCACCTGAAAGTGTCAAAAATTATGCACCAGCCAGACCTCATGGAGAGAATGGGGGATAGAGTCCTGACACAGGAAGAGATCTTCCTTGGCCCAAAGGTGCGACTCCTGTAGTTGATCTCAATCCAGTACAGGAAAATACATATTAAGAAATATTAATTATAAATTATAATGTACTGTAAACACTGTCTTCTTGTATATGAACATCATTAACATTATTAACTTTTATTCCCAAGGTTTGGATAAGGGGAAGCATATCATCAATATATTTAACAACCCTCTCTCTGTCCAACCAGAGAGATGCATTAAAAACCAAAGTGCCACACTGTTCCCACAAAAATATAAGTATGCTATCAATGTTTATCATTTGTGTAATAGCAGTAGTAATGTACTGAATTCAGAATATTTTTTCAGCCAAATTCACAAAAGGATGGCGCAGAGCAGCAATTGTACCAGCAACAAAACATACTGCACAGCATTTCCCAGAAGCTGTGCATCATTTTGTGTATTAGACCCTTGGATATTTATCTAAATAAATAGAATACGCCTTTTATAATATACCTCTTTAATGAATGCAAGTGTTTTAAAAATATTTTATCTCATTCACAGATTTGATGTAAAGAGTCTCATGATGTAAAGAGTCTCAAAGTTGGCTCATTTGTGGAGATAGCCCCTTTCAATCCCATGCGAATGACAGTGACAGGCAACTAGTAAAAATCACAACCCTATGGGCTACAATCTCTGGTAAAGTTACATCTTGAATATAATGTGTAAGCAGGATTATAGAGAAACCGGGCAATGTAAACTTCATAGCATAATGCATAACACTAGGTTAAGTTACAGTTAACATAACTCAGGTCTCTTAAGTTATTCTTTAAAAAAAAATCTGTTATGGTTAAAAAAGTTGGTTAAATAAAGATTTAATTGTAATTCTGTTTGTATTCTTTATTACAATTAAATCATTTAGCAATATCATGAAATGTCCAAGCAGAGCTGCACATGAAACATGGTTTTAAGTATTTTCAATAATTATCGATATCGATCAATATGCATTTTTTTTAATCGATAAGCTTTTTTTCTATATTGTCCAGCCCGTTTTCAGCACTTTATCAATCGGTACATATGAATATGAGCTAACGGTTTGACCTACTGAGTTTCTTAACTTGCAATGAGTAGATTCAGTCATATCAAGCTTGAGTTTGCAATGGTTTTTCATCAAATATGGAAATCGAATAGCCTTTGTTGCTTCACTAAAAAATTCATTAGAATGGATAACAGCTTCCTGTTCTTGAGACGTGGGCTGTCTCATTTGGCCTACTTCTACACTTCGAACACTTAGTTTTAAGTATGTAGTGTAGATAACACAAAAAGTCAGTGCACTGAAGGTACCCGGATGACCCCCTAAAAACGGGCACAAAATGCAGTGTGTAACGATGGACCCTACTCGCACTAAACGGACGCCATCTTGACTACAAAGCGGAAAGGGAGGGGTTAAGGACGTCGGGAAGATGTTCCCATTTTGAAAATAATGGCGGACATTTCAGCCGAGACAGCCGGAGTTGCAACACCGCAATCATATAAATGTAAGTAATGGTGGTAATACGAGGCATTGTATTCTCGTCTAATGCATCACTTACATGTCCCTCACTGACAGAAGCTGATATAATCATTTGGCGAGTTAATTAGCGTAAGTTACATGTTAATGCTACCTAGCTACCTATAGCTACCTAGCACGTTAAGCCAGCCATTGAGACGAGCGCGTTAGACATGTGAACTCTATCGTGTTAATTTTAAGTAACAGCAGTAATAAGCCATCCACTGGGACGAGCACGTTATCTGTGTGAAAGCTAGTAAGTTATGAAACTGGCTTCGTGACTATTTTAGATTATGGGCTGGTGAATACAGTGTTGTGCCGTTGTAATGCTGGATATCACGTATACTATTGACGGGCAAGGTGAGTTCCATTTGTCTCATCGAGGTATTTTGATCTGTTTTAGGGACCGGCGAAGATACTAGGGAGCTAATCCCATGGCGTGCTGCTAACGCAGATTTGTTTACTGGCAGGAGGAATGCGACCCTTACTGGATTCGAGTAAGTACATTGCATTAACAGTTGTATTACGCTACGTTCTTCACTTCAAACTAACGTGATCACATATGCTCGTTATTGACAGTGCTGTAGTAAACACATGTAAAGCAGTCTGCATCTCTGGCCCAACCCCAAGATAAATAATCTCCTCAAAATAAATGTTGTGATATTGTTGTTGCAAACAAAACATAAGAAATATTTAATGAGTAACATAACATTAGGTGGGCGAACCCAGTACTCGTGTCATGTTAAATGTTCTGGTAGTGGGCCTCTGTATTATTTAATGCATTGATATGATCTGCTGTTGTGTTTTTACCAGGGAATTCATTAAGAAAAAGGGGTTGGAGGGGAGGCTGGATGCCAAAGCCATCAGGAAGCGATGGGAGAATTTGGTCCAGAAATACAAGGTTAGTACAAGGTTGTTCCATACATATCTTTTTAGAAAACTCCTTTAGGATTGTTTGGGGATTTTACCTAGGGTGATTGAGAGACTTTAAACATTTGAACCAGGGGTGTCAAACATACGGATAAATATAAAATAAAATAAAATAATAAAAAATGCATAATAAAAAATATGCAGTTCCTATATTGTCCACGAGGGGCGCTGTGTTTTAATTAGCAGATTAAGCTTCAGGTGTGGAAAAATTTAAATAATTTCTTAATTTTTATCTGTTTGATGTATTTTGTCATGCAGAACAGTGTTTTTAAGTTCCAAAAAATGTGAATAAATGTTTTTCAACATTTTATAATCACTGTGATCAGTTCTTATGCATAATGCACTTAAGTAAATGTTTAACTGAGTAAAAGTATTGTTTAAAATTGCACATACTTTTCATAAAAACGCTGAGGTTATTCATAATATTTTGTTTAAAAGTGAAATTAATTTAATTTAATATAAAAATCAACAAGTCCACATTTATTAGTTTTATTTAATCTTGCAATGAGTTTACTCGTGTGGCCCTCTTGAGATCAGATTAAGCTGTATGCGGCCCCTTAACCAAAATGAGTTTGACACCCCTGATTTGAACGGTAGTGTATATTTGTAAGTAAGAAATGTAAATGCATTGTTAGTGTTTAGCATTTGATAATGAAATAGTGCAGCTTTTTTTTTTTTTGTCGTTCATCCACAGGCACTTAAGAACCCTCGTACCGGTGTTAGTACAGAGGGGGGTGAGGCCCCCGCTGCTTCATGGAAGTGGTACTCACTGATGGATGAAGCAATAGGGAGCAGGCCATCTATGGAGCCGCCTGCTCTCTTTGCTTCATCGGACCCGGAAGTGGCAAGGGCCTCACCCCCTTCTGTGGTGACACCGGTGACTCCTGAGGTGTCTACCCCAAAGAGGCGCCGGGTAGACACCGTGGCAATTGTAAAAGCCTTACAGGAAAATGAAAAGCAGGCTGATGAGGTGATGCAGGAGATGCAGAGGGAGCAGCAAGAGGAGAAAAGAGAGAAAGAGGCGAGAGAGGCTGCAGAGCGCGAGGAGAGGAGAGGAGGCACCAAGAGGCTGTGGAGAGGGAAGAGAGGCGTCACCGTCAGAATGTAGAGAGGGAGGAGAGGTTTTTCAGGGAGATGAGGGAGAGGGAGGATAGGAGGGATAGGGAGATGGCTGCCAGGGAGAGAGAGGCGTCTGCCAGGAAGGAGCGCCTCCTGGCAATTTTAGATCTGATATAAAAAAAAATTTAGTGAATTAAATATTAAATAAATATGTAAAACATAATTTACACTGTGTCACTCGTTATACCACACCTTAACATCTTTTTTCCTGATTAGGTTACGCAAGACTTTCAAAAGCGGTAATGTCAAATTCATGATTGATAAATTCCTAAAAATACTACCTACCTACTTTATCAAACTGATAAGAAGTACACAATATATTTACCTCTGGTGTATGAATTGAACCATACAATGCTTAATACAATGTTTAATGTTGAACACATTAGATTTTGCAGAATGGTCATGTAATTTTTTCAGATTTGTTTTGTTTTTTAACATGCCAGATGAAATCAAACACAATCATACAATGGTCATGTAATTTATTCAATCATACATTTTACATTTTTAAATGTAATCATGGTCAGGGACATAACATGCCATTGCCATCCTCTGTCTCTGCTCTGCACCAGAGACGGCTCCTGGAGGTGCTGGTGCTGGTCTTCGTGCCCTCCTGACATCAGCATCTGGCTCCAGCAGGTCTTCGTTGCTCATACATATGTTATGTAGAACCGTGCAACAGACGATGACCTCCGGCACGTAAGTCACATCCACTTCCAGAGCCTTGAAGAAGATGGACCTCCACCTAGTCTTCAGCAACCCAAATGACCACTCAACAATCCTCCTGGCCTTTGACAAGATGTTGTTAAAGCGAGCCTGGAGGTGGTTGCGAACGGGCTGTCTGAAGGGTGTAATGAGGCTGATGGGCTGGGATAGGCAGGGGTAGCCCCCATCTCACAGTATGCTGTATCCTGGTGGAGGGTAGGACTGCTGATAGTAGATAGGGCTGTTCCTCAGTACTCTGGCGTCATGAACTGACCCACAGTACCCCACAAACACATCGAGGAACTTCCCCACGTTATCACAGATGGCCTGCAGCTGGATGGAGTAAAAGAGCTTCCTGTTAGAATAACAGGCAGCATCTTGTGCTGGGGGCTTCACCCTGACGTGACAGCCATCGATAGCACCAACCACACGGTTGAAGGCTGCGGATCTGGCCAGACGGGCAAAGCTAACCCCGAGGCGAGGGAGCTCTTCTGCGGTGGGATGTCGGACCACTCGATAAAGAAGAGCGGCGATCTTCCCAGTCACCCTGTGGACTACCTGGTGAATAGTTACCCAGGGCATGGCAAAGGCCCTGGCAACAACACGGTAGGAGGAGGGAGTGGCAAGCCAGAAAAGAAAGATCAGGGTGTCGATTTCTGGGCCCCAGCCATGGTCGCATTCCCTGCTCAACACATCCATGAGTGCGTTGAATGACACCCTTGAAAGGCAATAGTCAACCCTCATGTCGCTGTGGCCATCAAAGTATAGTGCCAACACTGGCACTGTGGCATTTATTTGGCAGTACTTTCTGGGGCTGAGAGGACGCTGTGAGTGGGGAGAGGAAAGTGAATTAATTATGTTTTTTTGTTTAATTTTTTTTTTTTTTGTTTAAAATAAAGTTAATATCTGATTCTGTTACTGTGTTTTCCTTGTCTTTTCTTAATTAATCAGAATTAGTACATGATAGAACATATCAATAGGCCTGTCTATTCTGTTGCCTATTGCTTGGTGTATGTTAGTGTAAAGATAACTTAACATTTTGAGCACAAATTCATACATATTTGTGAAGCCTTATATTGATAGAGCTTTTTTTTGTTTATCCACTTGGAGCATACTGAAGTAGCCTACTGATGGTAAAATAATAACTAGCAGCTTACTGTCACTGTCCTGCATAACATTTATATAGGCAGTGAAAAAAACATTTAGTAATCGTAACGACTGGTCCACTCCTCGTTACAGAGGAGTGGACCAGTTTCGGTCCAATCTGCTGGCTTATTGGATTTAACGACCGCCCATTACTAAGGGGTGGTCCTGTTTCTGTTGAATTTGCATGTTATCTAAGCCATTACAAGGCCTTTGTTTGCCAATTGTATAAAGCTTGTTACTCCACACTACTCCAGACTTTTTGAATAGAGAAAGCTTCCTGGAGAGGAAGCGAAACGTCTTTAACTACGGAAAACAAGTCTAGTTGCTTTGTTTTTTTTACCTTTTTTTTTTGGAATGACCATGACCTGGATGACTGAGAATCTTCACCAGCATTTAGTAATTGTATTTAAGTATTGTGACATGAAATGGTAAAACGTCTGTGAACCTGCTGTGTACATTTAGTAATTCATCAACTTATTGCAAGGAACTGCTCCTGACTGTTTTAAAAAGGTAATTGATTAATACTACTGGTGTAGCCTACTGCTGCACTGCAATTTGTGCATGATAGGTGTTTGTAAAATACACAAACATACCTCATGTTCAGCCAATATTTGGAGGATCCTGCGTTGACGTCGGAGGCATCCACATGCTGTGAATGTAAACGATTGTTATTTGTATAGAAACACCGGCATATATTTTTGGCGGGCTGAAAAATTTTGCGTTCACATGTGTTGCGTTCGTCACGTCATCCCGTCATTTCCGGTAAGCGTTTTAACATAAGTGTTCCTTTTGGAACACTACTAACGGTCGAAAGTGGGCACTACGGCAGTAAGTGGTCAGTGCACATCAGCAGTGCACTGACGTAAGTATTCTGAATGAGACACAGCCTTGGAGATATCAAAACCATTTTTCTGCATGTGGTAACCAATAAAAGCATCGTAATTTTCCTTGAAAAAACACATAAAAAAAATCATCATCAACAATCTCCTCTTGAACAGAAATTGGAAGATGATTTTTCTCCCTGCGGTTCAGAATAAACTTAAAAAGATTTTCTTTAAAACTAGTTAACAGCTCACCATAAGAGGGAGGATTTTCAATAACTTTTTCTGTCAAAGGTTCACCCAAGTCATCAATGACAAGCTCACTTTTATCACATTCATTGTCAGGACCTAAAATTTTTACCCTATGTTTTCTGTACACATGTCGTCTAAAAGACTCATATTTGGTAAATGATGACTGGCAATCATCAAGTCTACATGTGCATGAATAAGGTCATGTGCTGAATCAGCTTCATTAAGGTAAAAGTTCTCCTTGGCCATTTTTGGCACTGGTAGGGACGAGGCATACTGTCAATAGAGGAGATTTATTTTCCTGGTGACAGTTAATGGCAGAGGCCGGTCCCCTTCCTCAACTTGTCATGGTTCAGTTTTGGTTCGACTTTTGTTTACCATTAGTTTTCAGTTTTTCCACCTAGTTTGGGGTTTAGTTATGACTTGACTTTATTTATTGTTAGTTTTCAGCCTCCTCCTCCCTTTCTCACTCTGCTCTCACTTCACTCCCCTTGCAGTCAGTCACACCTGTTGGTAATTAGTCAGTCAGACGCATTTCACCTGCTAGCCTTCCTATTTAAGCCTCCTTCTGTTTCACTCCAGTCCCGGTCTGTCTTCAGTCATCCACCTCTCCATGCCTGTCCTCGTTTTTGCCTTGGAAGTTTGGTTTCTGCGCTCTCGTTTAAGGTTAGTCCTGTCTTGACTCTCTGATCGACTCTGAACTTTGCTGTATGTTGCTAAAGAACTGCTAACCTGACTTGCCGCCCTGGAGAAGCTCTGCTCTGTGCCCTGGTGTTGCTACGGGGCCTGCTAGCCGAGCAGCACTGAGCATTCCCGGCCACCTTGATAATTATGGACTCTCGCTCCGGGCCGTCAGCTCCTGCCTTCATTTGCACCTCTGACCTTCTGCAATCCTGATCCTCCGGCTTCATCACCCACCATCCAGCATACATCCTTCAATAAAAACTCTCAGACTTTAGTTCCGTGTGTGTGTGTGTGTGTGTGTTCTGAATTCATCAGTAAACAAATCCTGACAACTATTCCTGAAATGTACCTTTGGAGGAACATTAGAGTGTTCTTCAGGTGTCTTGGGTATGCCAGGTTGAAGACAAAGTAAGTGCAGAAGGCTGAGATGAACCTTTCATCAACTGTTTGGGTGTGACACACCGCAACGTTGTCTGCTTTCACAATGGTTGCAGCTCTCCTGGTAAAAGCCATTTTCCAGTCTTGGCCAGTCAAGTGAATTGAAGTGAAGAACAGAAAATTAACATAACCTATAATGCATTAAGTAATAAAGTGAAATATTGTAGCTTAAAAATGTAACTAATCACTAAAACCACAAAACTTCTCCATGGTGCTTAAAATGTCATTGCTTTTAGGATGATGTTTAGATAAGAATTGGACCAAACACACCCTCTTAAGTTTGTTCTGCAAAAGAACCAACTGTGCATGGAAGGGGACATTTCAGAATAATATGGGAATTTCAAAGTCTAGGGAGTTATGTTTCTATCCAATTTACATTATATTTATAGATCAAATGCTTCATTTAATGTTAAGAGAAACATTATCTATTTTGATTTTACAGAGCGTGTTACCATTGTTCTTACGGTCCACGCAAGGAGAACAAAAACAAAAACCGTTGATGTGTTTTGATGTTCCTGCTGAACATTTATCAACCTGTAAGGTTATTACTGAGGTTTCAGGCAAAGAAGGTTGAATAATGACCAAATCTTGGCATTTATTGAAGACATTTTTCAAGGTTAAAATGGACCAATAAGAATTATTAAATGGATGTCAATTACAATGCACACACACTGGTTTAATATAGTTTTTATATCAATAATATATGTTTGTGTAAATGAAAAACTGCCCCGTTTTCTAAAAAAGTGTCTCAACAGAATATATTACCTTTTGTGGCAATTACTAAAAAATGTGGTTTTAGTGTCAATGGTTTTTGTAGTCAGTATTACTTTTTGCATTAATACAAAATTCAGCTGTATCACATAATACTGCCTTACAGTGTTAAGTAAAATTATGTGTAAATTAAATCAAATTGTAAACATAAACATATGTAATTGCAGTATCCTTTCAGCTGGTTGTTTTAATACACAATTAATTTAAGTTAGACTTTAGTCCGTAGTTTGCTGTAAAAAGTGGTTTGATTGACAAACATATTTGCAAGTTAGACATACCTCTCCAAGCATGATAAAGAGATAATTTTTCTCTCTGAAGATGTATGGGAGAAAAATAAGCGCAGCTCTTCCGTCAATATCTGTAAGACATAAGATATATTTGAGATTTAATCAGGAAATAATTGCTTCTGATTTCGCTGAAATACATTGCATGTGTTTTGTAAAAAAAATAAATAAAAAAAAAATAGTCAGTGTTAAATTACAATGAATCAATTTAGCATAATACCTAAATCAACAACACAAAAAAAAATAGAAAATTTAAAAGAAATCAGAACGTGGACCTAAAAAAAACCCAGCATGGACAACATCATATAATTTATACCTGCTACATCTTCAGAGAGAGCCTCATTTCTTGCCTCCTGGTAGAGCTGGTACAGAGGAGACTTCCCTTGTGTAAGAACTTTTGGCATAATACAGGCAAGGCCTTCACTGAATCGTTGCACGTTTTCCATTCCGGGATGAATACGCTGCAATTCTTCACACAGCTGCAAAAAATAATAATAATGTATTGCAGTGTTTTGTATTTTTGAAAACCATTTGGCATTTCAGGTAAATTAAACTTTTTAGATTAAAATGAATATGTTTTGGAAAACATCTGTACACCTAAAAAGCCATATGACATAGGGAACCACAAGTACCGTAGTTGAAGCATTTGCAGTCTTGCTGCTAAATCTGTATTTACAATGTAAAAGAGTGAAAGAAATATTGTGAAAAAAGATTTAAGACAAAGTTGAAAAGGGGAAAAAAGTAATAGTAATAAAAAATTCAATAAATCCAATCTTTTTACACACAACATCCACAACAGGATCCTTAGGATTTTCAGGTGCATTGGTGGCATATTTGCCAGAATGAATGAAGTAGAGATCAAAAGCAAGGTGCACATATGCACAATGCGTAGAAGAAGATAACTTCCTCTATACTTCATCTTAAAATGAAGTGTAGAAGACTTCAAAATAAATTGATTTTGCAGCAAGAAGGTTCTGGGTTCAAGTCCTACCCTGGGTTTTTCTGCATGGAGTTTGCATGTTCTCCCTGTGCATGCGTGGGTTCTCTCCGGGTACTCTGGCTTCCTCCCACAGTCCAAAAACATGACTGTTAGGTTAATTGGCCTCTCTAAATTGTCCTTAGGTGTGAGTGTGTGCGTGAATGGTTGTTCGTCCTGTCTCTGTGTTGCGCTGCGACAGACTGGCGACCTGTCCAGGGTGTACCCCGCCTCTCGCCGGGCGAACGCTGGAGATAGGCACCAGCACCCCCCGCAACCCCATGTGGGATTAAGCGGATCATAAAATGGATGGATGGATTGATGGATGTTTTTTTAAACGTCGTTAGGTGTGGGGGGGAAAAACAATGTCAGACCGCCATTTCAGTTTTGACCTTGGGCGCCCCCTAGCGGCACCATACTTTTGAAATCTCTGGTCTAGACTAACATACTCCACATCAGGTTGAGAAAATCCATTTAATTTTAAGCCACTTACGCTTGTTGATGATCTTAAGAAAGGGTATTTCTCAAGTGTGTCTGCCAAAGTCATGCCATCTGCGATCTCCTTTCGCCGCCATGCAAAGGTCCGCTGCATACGATCTTTGACAATTGCTGTGTCTGGTTGCACCTTCTGATACTGGCTGTGTAAGACCTTTACATGAGCCTCAATGGAAAATGGATCCTCACCAAGGACATTTGGAACCTAAACAATGAGGGAGGAGGAGAAAATAATGTCAACAAAATCAAATCTGATTCTTTTAAGTATGCTGTCTTTAAGACTTTTAAATTTAAAATGGTAAAATCTCATGGTACTCTTTAGGGATTTATCAACTGATTCAACTGACACAATATTATGAAACAAAACAAATAGATCTTATTGGCAAATCTTGTATGATAATAATTAATATTAATAATAATAAACTTTATTGATCTCACAATGGAGAAATTCATTTCTGCATCTTAACCCATCCCCCTGGGGAGCAGTGGGCTGCCCACTGTGCGGCGCCTGGGGGTTAAGGGTCTTGCTCAGGGACCCAAGCGTGCAGGCTGTGGGGATCGAACCGTGTACTTGCAACCTTCTCAGAGCGCAAGCGCATTGCTCTAACAACTAGGCTAACACCTAATGAGCTAATGCTCTTGCAATTGTTTGTTTAACTTAAAAAAATGAATAGAAGTGAATGTTTTGTCAGCAAGAACCCAAAAAAAATCAGCTTCATTGGGGTAACTCAGGTACTTTTATTAATGCTTTTGGATACCAAGAATAATAAGAATGTGTTATTGTGTAGTCGGATATATTTTTGACAGTAAGTAAATCAAGAATGTCTTCCTTAAAAAAAAAAAAAAAAAAAAAAAAAAAAACTGTCCCTCTGACCTTGTAAACATTTCTCTGACTTGTTCTTGTAGATTCAACAGGCTGCTTTGATTCCTTGAACCCAAACCTCTCCCTGCTGCGTCTCACTTCATCATTGTCAATCAGGGGTGCGCGCTCAAATTTAAATTTACGCTTCAGAGACATGTGCCATGTATGCTGATTGAAAGACAGACACGGATGACCCAAAAACAATTATTGTGTGCTGAGAATCTGAACAGAAACACATTGATAATACAACATTTCTGTTCAGAGAAACAGGGAAGACATTAACTATGCCTAAAACCCAGAATACCTGTAAAATTCCTAATTTTATATTTTACATTAATCCCCAACACTAAATACACTGATTTACAGTTTCACTTACATAACCATTTCCTTCAAGATCCCCGAGAAAAGGGGATCTTGAAGGAAATGGTTATGTAAGTGAAATCAACACCTTTATAGTCTGGACATATTCCGCATTTGTGGGCTACCTAAAACATAAAAAAAAAGAACAATGGAGATCAGGTTCTGACTCCACATTTGTTCTACTGTAAAGTTAGGTTAACATAACCCCAATGAGAGATATGCAGCGAATTTGGGACACTAAAAACTCACATTGTATGCTGTGCAACAGCTTCATAGAGGACCCTGATTATTGTGTGTCTATCCTTTGGGTTTTTCTGACATGGTTCTTTGTGGTCAAGCTTTGTTTGCAGACCTTTGGGGAAAATCGGAATTGCAAAAGTAGAAGGCAGTCCCACACTTGTTACAAGGCTGAATAATAAACTTCTACTTTATTGGGCAGAAATTAAATCACATACTGATTTATTTTTTTAATCACTTGTTAAATGTTGAAATTTGAAAAGTTATAACTAATATATAAATTATGCATTTGCAATATTTGGCATTTACAGACTTCTTAATGTTTCACGCTTAATAACTTTGGTGAGAAAATGTGTTTGGACAGGTAGGAGAAAAACTGAACTTGCATTCATGCATTTACCTGGATGATGCTGAAGAAGTACCTTTCTGCCACTCTTCTGGAGACACAGGTTGTAAAGTGATTGATATCAAAGAATCTTTTTGCTTGGACAAGAACTGATTAAATTTCAGTTGCTTCTTTAAGGACTCTTGAAAAAGTACTGCGATCATGCTCTGGGTGATGCCACAATCAACTGTATCCCCATCCACATCATTATCTTAAAAGTGAAGAAAAAGATAAACAGTTCTATTCAAATTCATGGGAAAAAGTCAGATATTGGTTGGACTAACAATATTCTGGTCTTCTGTTAGTTAATAATTGCAAGATTTAATTTAATCAAAAGAGCACTTAATCATTCACTAGCACCACAGGAATTAACAGATTTTTTTTCAGACAAGCAAATAGCATAAACAATGTATAATAATTTAGCTTGTAAATAAATGCTTAAACCAACAAAAATATTAAATATCCTAAGGTTATCTTTGCATTTAGAGTATCGCGCCATTATATTTTAAGCCAAAGTAAAAAGGCGCAATTCAGCAATAGCAAATTAAGCGGCTAACCTGAAGGAGACAATATTAACTACTGATTTACACGGCTTAATACAAATGTAGTAATGAGAAAAAAAAAACGAATTTGGCGCGGCACGCAAAAAATAAAATTCTAAAGTAGGTAAAATGTTTGCATATTTACTGAGTGAGAAGCGCGAGCTAGCGCTAATGTTAGCATTAGCGCGAGCTAACGCGAGCTAACATTGCAGTCTGGCTAATTTTAATGGCACATTATAGCAATTCACAGCTTACCTCTGAATCTCTGCGCTTCTGCTTCCGAGACGTCTATGCCTGCTTCTTTATTTTTTCTTAATAGGTCCTCGGTTGAAAGACCTGCTAACGCCATAGTGCTTTCCTCCACAAACTGGAAAAAGACCGATTTCAACAGTATAGCTTGCTAACTTCAGAAGACAGCCAATCAGTGTTGGTTGTATATATTTGACAGCTAATTCAACCAATCAAGTTAAACTTGGGAAAAAAGCTCCGCCTCTACGAGCGAGCGCCTGTTATTTGCCAGTGTGACAAAATACCAGTAAAATCACAATATAATATGAAATATAAAAATGCAAACTGTATTCAAGATGTTAGATTGTTTTAATTGCAGAAAATAATAAAATAAATAATAATAATAATAAAATAAATAATCAGTTTTTTTCTTCTTAAAAATACTCTTCCATAGCCATTTATTGTAAAATCTACATGGAATCAGTTACCTTCTAATTACTGTTTTATCATTTTTCTTTCCTTGTTGTCCATCTTTTGAAAATGTACCCTAAAATTATTAATGAAGAGTACATATTTGTACCATTTACTACTTGGGAACAAAAATGTACCTTTCAAAAGGCTTTCAAAAAGTACAAATATGTGCCATAAAGTCCAATTATTAGCCCTTTAGGGGTACGCAAGTCCAAACTGTACCTCAGGGGACAGAAATGTACTCTTACTGTACCCCTTTTTTGAGAGTGTATGAACATATTACTCCTGTCCTTTCATCTCTGCACTGGCTCCCAATTCATATAGCATACAGTTCAAGCTGTTGTTTCAGCTTCAAATGGCCTTGCCTACATTTCTGAAATTTCCAAACCCAGCAGAACTTTACTGTCTGCCAACAAATATTTGCTGGAGGTGCCGCGCTGTAGGTGCAAGAAATGGGGGGACTGGTAATTTTCTGTTGCTGGCCCAACAGCCTGGAATAGTCTTTCCTTTCAGCTGTGCACCATCTTTGACATGATGTTGTTCTAAACCAAACTTATTCAAAAGGACTTTTGATGTTTAACTTTTAGTACTTTATAATATTTGATCTGTTTATTGTAGTTGTATTTTAACTGGCGCTGTTCTTTTGTACTATGCATTTATTTGTTTTGTTTTGTAAAGCACTTTGGTCAATGCTAGGCTTTGTTGGAAGGTGCTACGTATATAAATAAAATTTATTATAAAAATACTTGTGCTGATCCTGTCGCACTGTTCATTTGGAAAAGATTAACAGGTGGAAACTACGGACATATGTGAGCTACACCTTTATTATTAAAACATGTACACACTCCTTTACACTAATTCACTTGGAAGTTACTAAAGATCAAAAAGCCCATTGCAAATAGGCTAAGTGGCTGTCAATAGGTCATCTTTCTCTGAGCTAATTAATATTGTAGGTATTTTATTTATGTAATTTTTAATAAAATAAACCTAACCCTAATCCAGTTGCAACAAAGTTTGAGCACTATTTAACATGCATCACAAGTAGTGACTTGAGAGTGGTCTTTATAGACAGTTGACAAAGGTTAAATAACAAGGCAATAATAGGTAACAGCTGAGATTAAAAAAAATGAAAAAAGGATTGCTTTTTCATATTTCAATTCTAAGCTCAGATTAAGAACACGAAATGGAAAAACAGACAGCAAGGCAGAATTTGATTTTAATTTTTAATCGGTACAGTTTATGTGACCCGGAAGTTTGGTGGAGCGTTAGCTAACAAACATTGGCCGTTTCTCAATATGCATACTTGAGCGCATAGACATATAAGAGTAGACCCCGCACTTAGAATTAAAATATGAAAAACCAATCCATAAGAGTAGACCCCGCACTTAGAATTAAAATATGAAAAACCAATCCTTTTTTCGTTTTTGGTTTTAACATAAATATAAATCCAACTCCAGATGTTAAGAGCACAGTTGTTAACCAGGAAAGTCATTGTTCACTGTCTGAACAGTACTGGTTCAGACAGTTAGCGAGTTAAATTGGAACATTAGGGTTATTACGTTGTAATTTGCATCTGTAATTTAAAGAGAATCTCTAAGTTTTTAACTGCAGATGTTATTTGAAAGTAAAATGTAAATTCTATTGTTACATTTTTTTCCTTTTTAGAGTACAAGAAACCTGAACCCTCAGCCATACCAAGCCGAATACATTGGTCACAAACTCCACATGGACCAAAATGAAAAGTTGGCCATGTACGGGGTCACATACTGTATGTTTTGTCAATAAATGGCTTCAGCAGCAAAATAGTGGCGCACGCTACTATGCCAGTTAAAAACAACCTCTCAATTTATGAAAATATGTACAGGTGAGCCTAACTTTTTTTTTTTTCGCAAATATTAATTGCATCACTTTTCACAACCACCTATGGTTGGTACCTGCTTCATATCCAAGTATTTTATGTATTGGAAATCAGATTGTAATCGTATGTCTCAATAGTGTTATTGCATATTGGAAGTTTTCCAAATATCATGCAGCCCTTGGCAGCACATTAGTGAAAACGCACTATACAACTGCATTCCAATTGGCATTCTACAGATAACAGATATTTTATAAAAGAAGATCCACTTAATCAAGTTAATTTTAATTTTGTCTCTTATTTTTGTTTCTTAGACGTGCAGTCGTTACTTATGGAATGTGGGACCAGGTCAGAGTCGATCATGGAACAGAGTTTTATCTCTGTTTGTTTGTTCAGGAGTTGTTGGCTGAGCATAGGCACAACCGGGAAAGACAGCCATACATTCAGACATCAACTAAAGTGAGATTTTATTAAGAAATTATACATTTGTCCCACGCTTTTTGCTTGCCAGTGCTCTATTAGTCATTTGTTATGTCACATTATCCTGTGTATCATTGCTGGACAAACTGAACAATGGTTGCTTAACAATAACCATTTTGGAGAGCAACATTGAAGAAGATTGTTGACATAACTAAAGAAAACAATTTGAACAGCATGTTAAACATCATTAAACATCTTCTGTCCCCACATGATTTATTCATCCAAGTGTGCCTGACTTCAGTAACCATGATAACGATGGCCCAATACACCTGGATTAATAATTTTATCCAGTTGACTCACAGACTCTGTTAACATTGCCTGTGATGCCTAACTAATGGACCCATGGTTCAGTATAGCTATAGTTCACCATGATCCATGCTTAACTCCATGTATGTTACATTATATTGATGTGCTCTTTTCATGTGGCATCTCTTTTATTGTGTATATTGTGTATTGTTCTGTAACTTATTTATTTATCTATTTTTTATTCCCAGCTGAATGTGCCCGACTCCACCTGCAGGTGGATCACAGACTTCCAGTCTGACAGGAAGCAGCACGTGAAGCTGAAAAAACATGACTCTGACTCACAGCTCATCAGCACTAGTTCCAGGGCTGTGTTCTTTCTCCTCTGCTCTACTCCCTGTCATCAGTCTGTCAAGCTCCTGAAGTTTGCAGACGACACCACTCTCATCGGACTCATCTCTGATGGTGATGAGTCCACCTACAGGTGGGAGGCTGACCATCTGGTGACCTGGTGCAGGGAGAACAACCTGGAGCTCAACGCTGTAAAAACAGTGGAGATGGTTGTGGACTTCAGGAAGAACTCAGCCCCAGCTACCCCCATCACCCTCTGTGACTCCACCATTGAGACTGTGGAGTCTTTCCGCTTCCTGGGAACTATCATCTCCCAGGACCTAAAGTGGGAGCTGAACATCAATTCCCTCACCAAGAAAGCCCAGCAGAGGATGTACTTCCTGCAGCAGCTGAAGAAATTCAACCTGCCAAGGACAATGATGGTGCAGTTCTACTCCTCCATCATTGAGTCCATCCTCACCTCCTCCATCACCATCTGGTACGCTGGTGCCACCGCTAAGGACAAGGTCAGACTGCAGCGTGTTATCCAGTCTGCAGAGAAGGTGATTGGCTGCAATCTTCCAACTCTCCAGGACCTGTTCACGTCCAGGACTCTGAGGAGTGCAGGGAAGATTGTGGCTGATTCCTCGCACCCCAGTCACAGACTGTTTCAGTCACTTCCCTCTGGCAGGAAGCTGCGGTTCATCAGAACCGAAACCTCATGCCACAGGAACAGTTTTTTCCCATCTGCTACCGGCCTTATGAACAAGGTCAAGAGCTATGAAGAGTGAAACTGGACACTGTCTCTCTCTCCCGTTCAGGACTTAGAAGTGTATATGGCTTCTGTATATAGCTTCTGTATATATATATCTACTCTATTTTATTTTATTTTATTTTTTGTCTGCACCATCAACACCAAGTCAAATTCCTTGTAAGTGCAAACCTACTTGGCAATAAACTTGATTCTGATTTATGTTGCATTTTGTCTTTTACAGAACCATACAGTGGAGAGAATTTAGTTAATCTGAAATAAACCAAAGGGGGACTTACCCTGTTAAAATGGCACTTGTTCAAATGATCGACCAAGAGGCGCTAGACATGGACGATCCATTGATGAGATACTGCACATCAAATTTGAGCTGTAAGGTCAGCAGCATAGGAATGACAAGAGCTGTGCAGGTATGGAATGCCCATCGTATTCCAGGTGTGTAAATTTCCTTTCCCACTGCAAACAACAGTTTTAAAAGTATTCTAAAAAAAAATTTTCTTAAACAGTTTGAAAAGTAATTTGGCCCCTTTCCTATCTGCCCACAAAGTCGAGTCTAGCCCTTCGCAGCCAATCCGTGTCTCCTCCACTGCCACATGTGTGATGATGTAATCATTAGTGAACATTCGGCACAGATTTCAAAAGCTTTGGGTTTATTTTAGTCGTAATGAACGGACCGGAAAGCACAAACATGTATAAAACCCTTGTGGAGATAACGTTTGTCATAACTGTAAAAACACACGCAAATTACATCAGCACTGGCAAGGTTCGCAGAATGCTAACAGGAGCTACCCTGTAAGGTCCATGTGTTTGAAAAACAAAGTTAAAACACATTAAGTAGCCTTCTAGATAACCCACTTAACTTTCCCTGTTTATTTGTCTGCCAAACCACTGGGTGCCCAAACAAAATACATAAAAAAGCTTATAAATGGTACCTGCAACCTCACTCTTGTTTATCCAACTGATGATTACCTGAGAAATATACGCTGTGAAGCTCTGTATATTAGCTGCAAATTTCTACGATTACAGATGTAAGGCAATGCAGTTATTTTGTATGTTGTATTTGTGTAATTGATTGACATCCTCAATTACTTTATTTTTCAAGGAAAGGGGATTCCCAATGTCTTGGCCCAAGATGGTTGCCGTAAGCGGGTGCCTGAGGACCTTCTGCCTAGACCCTCTGAAGCTGCAGACCGTTACCAGCAAGAAATGGGAAATTCACTAACCAGGGAGTCACTGTTTGGCACTTACCCATTTCGCTCAGAGGAAGAGAGAATTAGAGCTGAAACACAGTTCAGTGTCCTTCACTCTGACATTGAAGTTCTGTTTAACAGCACTGTGAATCGACAATTTAGAGAATTTCAGGAGTCTTTAATAGACCTCATAGATATAACTAGAAGAAATGTGTAACCTGCTTATTATGCTTGCTTTGTTCATTTTAATTTTATTAGTATTTTTAGCCAGGTTTTTGTTGTATTTTTCAGCTACCCATAATGTTGTTTTATGTAATTGTTACGATTACTAACTTTCAGCTTTTTCTGTTTATTTTGCTATTTTTTGCCTGAGTTGTTGTTGTTAAGATTAAGAAAAAGAAAACTCAATAACATATCATGCTCTCCCAAAGCTTTGTGTATTTGAGCAGCTTTGTTTACTACAGTGACCATCAATGGACTGGTCATGTTTTTTCCAAAAACATAAAGAGAATAAAAACCAGACTGAAATATAGCTTTTTTCTTCATAGTCAATGTTTTTCCCACCTACTATGAACTTCATTGCACTAGAACAACTGACACAGCATCATACTGTGAATTATTGCGCCTGCAACAGAACATTTGTGTACACATGTAGGCACTTGGAAAAACAGTTAACCCTCGCGAGCCAACGAGTCACCTCAATGACGTCATCACTTTTTCATCTGTTATTTTTCTACTTGAATTTAAACGCAATTTATGTCCAATTTGTGTTATTTACTGATTGAAAGACCAGCTATTTCTAATCTAAGAACAGTGTAGGAGACTTTTGTTTTAACTTGATGAAAAGTAATGACGTACTGATCATTTTTCACCGACTGTACATGTAAGGTAGGTTTAAACGGCAAAAAAACGCGTAGTGCAGCATCCCAGTCATTCAAACGAATCCTTCAGTCATGTTTTTTGAATATTAACGCACCTAATTACGAAGTTTGATGGTAATCTGATACCCCGCAGCACATTAACTAGACCCTGCCGTGACGGTGACTGCCCAGGAGGAGGAGGCAGACAGCGCAGCGGGATGCTTAACCAAAAACCCGCGATTTTGGTGAAAGCCTCTTATTTGCACGCTCATCTGCGATTACAAACTTTGGAGGGAAAGTGTGAGCAAACTATCCATCCATCCATCCATTATTCGAAATTTCCAGAGACATGATGGACAATGAAAAGACAGGTTAGTAAAGGCAAGGCAGGTTGGTGTTGATCCAAGATTCGTTGAGGTTAATCATGCTGTGATGGAAAGTCCAGACACTCCATTAAACTGGATAAAAATGTGTTCACAACAAATTTATTTGGCCCTCAGAATCTTCTAGTTCTTCTCAGTGGAAAAGCATCTTAGAAATGAATGATATCCTCTGTGTCATTGCAGATCAGCCTGTTGAGATGAGCCTGTTGCCAAAGACCACTCTTGAATTTGATGAATACTTTTCTGCAACATTTGCAGAGGACTTGGACTCCGAGGGAAAACTTGCGCCAGAGACAATAAGAAAGGGATTTGTGTATTTTATTCATCACACTAAAGCAAAGCACAGGAAGGACTACATTAGTACAGCTAGACATTTGCTGTCAATCACAAAGCAAAAAGGTCTAGTTTCAAACACTGAAGAATTCAGTCTTGATGCTGTAAAGAGTGCTATAAATCGTGCCAATGTCATTTATTCAAAACGGCAAAACATAAAACGTGATGTGGGTACAGTTGTTCCTTTTCTCTTCGAAGAATTTAATCTTCTAATATTTAAAAAACAAACTGGGACTATTCCTAACTGTGATGAGAAGATTCATCCACCTCCAGATACAGATTTAAAGGTATACTATGCAACCGGGGTTGATTTTCCAGCGAGGCTCCCCCCAGAGGGCGAAAGTAAAAGTGCACTGTCGTAAATATGCTCAGCTGTTCTGGGTTCTCCGTCAAGCCAGGTGCGGTTGTTTTGAGCTTAGCAGACAGGCGAACGCAACGAAAAGTGGAAAAAACGGCAGTACAAACAATGACTAACACAGTGAAGGTATGAACATCAAGCTTCCGGCAGCGCTATCTTGGCGAGGCGGCTCGCCAAGCCGTGGCCGCCTCGCCAAGCCGCGGCCGCCGCGGTAGCGTCTCGCCAACATAAAAAAAAAAAAAATAATAATAATAATAAAACTCGATATGCTTGCATGTTTATTTGAGGTTAACACGCGGTTCTTTGTTGTTGCTTTCGCGCGTGCATATAGTGAATGGCAGGGCAAAAACACATGGAGTTCTCGCCGTAAAGCGAGACTTCTGTGTGTGCGGGCCGTGAGCTCTTGCAATTGCAAGTGCGGTATTTCCCCAACAGACCCCCAGTGCGACCGAGAAAACCTTTGTTCGACCTGAAATGACTCATTTAATCATCCAAAACGGTATGGAACACATTAATTAACTGAAAAATGTTGCATAGTATGCCTTTAAGTGGAAACAGTAGGAATACCAAGACACTCTGCTTGCCTTCTCCAACAAAACTTAAAACTGACTGTCAAAAATGTGCACATAAATGAGCTGCATTAGTAAATATGGCCAGCCTTTGTCACAAACAGAAGAGAGAGTATGATGAGGTTTACATCTCTGCTTCAGAGGCTAGGACCATAAAATATTGTCATTTTAAAAGAGGCCAAACATTAAAAAATCTGCGCTCTGAGCGAAAACGACTACGTGAAATGGTAGTAAAGAAAGACAAGGAAATCCAGAAGTTGAAAGGTGCTCACAGCTTTGTTCAGGGACATCCAAAAAAGAAAAAATGCAATTGCAAACATTTTGCAAAGTTTGTTCAGGAAGTGTTTGAACATCACCATCTCATGCAGGGATTTTATCCTTGAACTTGGAAATCACTTGCGCGTTAATCATATGCGCACCAAAGAACCGCTGGTGTGCGACGAACCCTCCGCAGAGGAGGAGCCACCTTTATTTAAGCAAAGAAAACAGTGTCAGGTGCATCAACACTGTACAAAAAAACACTCACATGAACGCCTGTCACAAGTGCAAAAAGGTGGTGTGCAGAAAATGCACGGGGGATGTCGTTGTGACATGCAAAAAATGTGTTTGATCTGTTTTCCAATCTTGTAAATATATCGTTTTGTGTAGTTCCACTTGTAGTTTTATTAAATATTTAGATTTTTAATGTGTTCATTACAGTTTAGAACCATTCATTGTTTTCAAGTGTAAATAGTCATTTATTTATTTTTTGGTACCTGTCATGATTTGGGGTTTTGTTATTGGTTTATTTTGTACTTCTTTCTATTTTATTGATTCTGCCTTAGGTTTAGGTTCTGTCTTAGTTTTGGTTTATGGAATAGTTTGAGTTTAGTTGTGGTTTGCTTTGGTTCTTCATTTTATATTATCAGTCAGAGTCCTGTAAGCTTTTAGTTCAATTCAATTCATCTGCCAGCATTCTTTTGTCTTCCTGGCACTCCCCTTCACCAGTCAACATCCAATCAACTTCAGTTTACTTCCAGCCATTTTGTCCCCCCTGATCAGCTCCAGTTTCACTCTGTTCACCTGCTCACTCCCCTACTTATACCTGCCTCTGTCTACTGCACTCGGCCAGATCATTGTCTTTACGAGCCCTTGGTGAGTTTTGTCCAGCAGTCCCTTTGTGTCTTTTTGTCGACGTTACCCAATTGCCTCTTTTTTGACTTCTGAGCCAGCCTGTATCCTGAACCTGTTTTTCCTGCCCTGTCTGACTGTTTACCGACCTAAGCCTGGACCTGTTTCTGATTTTTCTGCCTGTTTTTGGACTGCTTTTCGTATACCAATTTTTGGACTGCCATACTGACCATTGAGCCTGCCTGCCCCTACATTGTCAAGATTGCTTCCAATAAACCTGTTTTTTCACTCATCTGCTTGTCCGGCCTGAATACTGGATCCTTTGTCTCTGGTTTCCTGACAGTACCATAGTGTGTTATTTCGTTGTATTTATTGTCTAATCTATTATTGCCACATTGCATTTTCTGAATTTATGTATATAATTAATCTTTTTAAATATAAACTTTTATTGCAAACGTTTTTTATTTAGTGTTATTTTCATCACCATTTACAATCGTATATTATAAATAATTTAAGCAACAATTGCTGGATGTGGTAAAAATGTTTTGGACCTAATTTTTAGGTCTACATATCCATAATGGGCTTATAGAGCCCACTAGAACCATTACAGTTGATGACCTCATTACTAATCCCGCATTCCATTGGTCAGAATGTCCCCCGTCAAATTCTTTGGTTTCACATGACGTCACAGTGCTGCTTCGCGACACCGCGAAATTCAGATGGAGGACAGGAAGTGAAGTAGCTGAGGATCTGACATCTGAAATAATGCCTATGTTTTGTGTAGTTTACGGCTGCTCCAATCGTTCGAACCGAGAAAAGGAAAAGAGCTTTTACAGAGTACCAAAGATTGTCGTTCATAAAGGTGAAAATTGTAAAAAGCTCACAAAACAAAGCCGAAAAAAAATGGATTTTAAACGTACGTCTGCGGTCTGGAGGAGCAGAGTCTGCCAATGCCCGCGTCTGCAGTGACCACTTTGTCGGAGGTAAGCTATATCGTTATGTTAGATAGCTACCTTGTTTTTGTGGTTGTGTTTATATAGCATAAGGTTGTCGTTAAATGCTCATTTACTTAGTAATGATTAATAAGTTACCGGTAGTCTAATATGGACTTCATTGGGACTGTTTAGGCTGTCCTTGCGCTACTTTAACGCACTTTAATATAATTCTTTTGCAAGAAATTCCAATCCTTGACTACGGCAATGCAAGCTAGCTGCTAACATGTAACAACACGGCCAGTTATTTTTAAGAATGTTGTATATCTGTTACAAATTACTTAAAAGATAACACTTACAGCCATTGAAAACTTATTTTTACGATGTAAGGAGTAAGAATTCAGGCGGGACTTATCTTCCCTCTCCATGTGCTTCCCTCCCCTGTTACATCAGCGTTTCCAATATGGCTGTCCTTGATGTCAACCCACGCCTTCCCGCAGGCTGCAGCGGGATGCTTCTCCAAAAACCCGCGATTTTGGTGAAAGCCTCTTATTTGCGCGCTCATCTGCGATTACAAACTTTGGAGGGAAGTTGCGATAAAACTTTGCAAAGATGGACCGAGAGAGGACAATCAAGCTCTGGAGAGGGGAGAGGACTGTGAGAATCAAAAGTATGGATTTCACCATCGCGAATATTGCAAGAATATTTAAGGTTACTTGTACAGCATTCAAGGAATATCAGATGTGGACGTAAATGAGGATAAAGAATTGGATTTTGAGCTCTGGACATTATGCCTCATTGAAACTTCATGTTTAATTAATAATGGTTATTAGCCAAAGATAAAAAATGTAATATCACTGACTTAACATTATCACTAGCCTCACCGCTGGACTGACCGGGGTTAGCGGCCACTTTCTGATAGGGATTTTGGGCCAGCTGGCGGGCGCTTTTTTTTTTCACTCTATACAAAAACCTAGATCAACCCGTTAGCAATGACTGATTCAGGCCTGGACCAATCTGGCCAGCCCATGGTCCATGAACTCTCCCTCTTGGGCCACGGTTGCCAATCAATCAAAAGAGAGAGGAAAATGGAGAATGAAAGACGAAACATATTTTAAAGGTGGCGTAGAGAAAATAAGAGATCAGACAGATGCTGCTAAGTAGGTAAAGTCACATGAGCTATGCAGCACCCGGTGGATCCCCAGCGGAGCAGTGTTTGAGAAAAGAAAGAGATTACAGAACATAAGAAAGAGAAAAATGAAAAAGTAGAAAGAGACTGAAAAGCAGGGGAGAGAGACCAAAGAACAGGAGAGAAAAAGTCAGGGCATAGACTTAGATCACCTTGATGTGATGAGCACAGTTTGTGAAAATATCTCTCAATCGTACTCTTTCAACTACTTATTTCATCAAGGATAATTTCTTACTTCTATTCTTCTCTGTTAAAATTCCATTGTCCTATTATACGCTATACATTATTCACAAAGTAAACTAGAACAAGGATCGGTATACAGTATTCTGGATCGGTATACAGTATTGCTCAGGGTCTAGTAAGTGATAAACTAACCATTACTGTACTGCTAACAATCTGCTTCACTTTGATGATTTCCTTGATCCAGAATAATCAATTGAGTAATAATGAAAAAACTTAAAATTTTATGTATTTCAGCCAAATCCTACTATTTACCTGGTGGATGACAATGGAGCCATCCTCTTTCCTAACACCTCTGGCTACATTGATGAGGAAGAGATGGGGGACAGATTTGAAGTTGCTGGAGATGAGGATGGCTTCTCCACCTCTGAATCTCCCCAAAGCTATGGTCCTCCCACTCACACTCCCAGATTTTCTTTTACAAGGACATCCACCTCTGCAAGCTTGCAAAGACCCCTACCTCAGACAAAATGCTTCTCCAAGTAAGAAAACAATTACAACTTTGAATTGCACTGGTTCAATGAATCTGGATTAATCAAATTTAATTCATAGTCATGGTCATTCCATTATTTTTCTTTTTAAATTTTTATATTAGTTATTTATTGTTTATTCTTATTTTATCATATTTTATACATAGAATATAAAATAATCATAAATATTTTGTATCTATTCCACAATAAATATGGAATTAGCATTTACTATGGGAAAGGATTTGACATGTAACTTTAAACGTGTAAATTCACTTAAAGACCATCTTTGTGTCTGTTTTTTTTCTGTTTAAACAGGAGCATTTATACAGGAAGGGTTGAGGGAGGCATAATTCACCTTGATGGTGGTACAATGATCATGGACTTCACAGAGCATGAGGCTACTATCCCGATTATTACAGAAAAGGTGAAGCGTGACTTGAGGACAGAAGAACCCATTCTCCTCTGTGACATGCAAGGCAACATACTTCTGGAGGGCACTGGATCAACAGGTAAATAGTATATTAATTAAGTCCACATGGTATTTGTTCAGTTATTGTTCATAGCGCTCCACTGTTGAGAAATATTTAACATTAATTTTTGTCAACATTTTTCTGTGTGCTCTGCACTGGCACAAAACAGACCAGAACCCTGCTTTAAGATCTATAAATGTATACACTTTCTTTCTAGGGCTTGGATGTTAGCGCCAAAATTCCAGGAAAATCCTTGCCCTCATTGACATTATGTATCAAGAACTGCAAAGAAAGAAGAGGAAAAGGAATATGTAAGATAAACATTGCATAATCAAATAATATAAAACATTTACACCTAAATCACATAAGAGACACATTTCAACATGTAGCTCATTAGTGACATAACAATAGCAAAATTCCATATCACAGCTATTGTGACCAAACCGACCATGTTATCATTGTTATTGTGAAATTATTGAAATCTAATCCCCCCCCCCCCCCCCCCCCCCACACACACACACACACACACACCACCCTTGTCTTGCGGCAGTTGTATCTGTAGTGTTAGCAGATGTCAGGTAATAACATTCAGAGGTAGCAGCTGTTCCAGCTGAATTTGTTCAGAAAATATGGGCCTCAAAACTAAGAATTCTAAGATCACTGTTATTTCTTCAGAAAACGAGTTCCAAGGAACACTGGAACTCATTTGACTAAAAAGATAAAGCAAATACCAATTCTAAATGAAATCCATTTAAGTTTATGTAAATGGCATGGTTAAAAACAACCCTAATAGACAAGCCAGCTTTTGAAAATTTATTTAGATGTTATTACTTTTCAATGAACAATTCCTTTTCTTTAATAGACCTGTAAATCTCTTCAAGGAAAATTTAGCAGTTTATGAAATGATAGGTAAGGACCTTTATTGATAATAATTACTGATGTCACTTTAATTTTCAGATGTGATGACCGTACCTGTGGTGGCCCCCTGTTGCCGCAGTCTTATTGGGTGCAACACCTGCATTTCTCAGTGGGTGATGACCTCACCCAACTGCGCTAAATGCAGGGACATCACGTTTGGGAAGCGCATTTCTGTTTAACAGGGTTAGGGGAAGTCATTGAGATCCTAAATCCTGTCATTAGAGGGTAGATTATTGTTTTTTGAGTTAGGGGGGTGGGGAGGCACTTTTTTCTTTTTCTGTAGCAAACGGAGTTCTGTTTGATGAGTTAGCTGTTTCCAGTGAAATAAAGTTTTCATCGTGTTCTTTAAACTGGTTCTGGTCTCTATTTCTTTTTTAAATCAAAATAAACCTGTTACTGATACCACTTATTGTAGCTGTTGTTTTGAATCTGTCATTGGTTTAAAAATGTTAAAACCAGGACTCATACTGGAAAACCAGGAAATTTAAATATTTAATCAGAAATTACTGGATTATGTATTAATCACAATGGCTTTTTAATGTTCAGCAGCACTGAAATTATGAATATTCCATTTCTATAAACACAGAAACAGGTCCTAGTTACATTCTTAATTTCACTAAGCTAAATATCAGGCCATGTTTTAGAATTTGTGGCAACTTTCTTTTAATGTTGAGATGTGTATCCCATAAGCTATATTGTTGACCCTTTGGCAATCCCACGAGAAATACTAGCTGTGTCTCAATTCGGCGGCTGCGTCCTTCGAAGGACCCAGCCTACACAGCCTTAGGAGGACCCAGCCATCGGAGGATGCTCCGAAGGATCCTCAGCCGTTGGTAAATGGGACAGTTTAGCCTTTGGGACAGTTTAGCCTTTGGAGCACTTCCTGGTTGCGACACGACGTCATCACGTCATCATTTACTTGTTCTTGGAGGAGGAGAGTCGAGTTAGACGGCTTCGGCGGCAGCAAAACCGGCGAAGAATTTTTCTCAGGCTGGGACAGCGCAGTGGAGAGGTAACATTTACCAGCTATTATTTTCACCCAGGGGCCTGCTAATGATCATAATATACCAGTTATTAAACAAACTGACTTAAATCACTACTTTTACTATCATTAATGTTGTGTTGAGAAGCGAAACTGTAATATTGAGAAATAAATCATTATATGCCTAAATTGTTATCCCCTTACTGCCTGATTTTATTTGCAATTATATAACGAAAAAATAATACAGGAAAAATAAACCTAAATATAAAAACATAAAAAACAAAAAGTTAGTGGATCTAGATGAAGTAAAATACGTAAAGGCCAGAATTGTTTGGTCACAAATTAGCAACACTAGGCGTTAAGGGGTTAACATTCACTACAATTGGATCAGCTAAAATGAAACTGCTGTCATCTAATCCTGTTGTTCTTAATCTTCATGTCTTTATCCAGACAAGGCCGATGTACTGCTGCATCAACTTAAATGTTCCCATTCTCCAGCTTTTTTTCAATGACCATGACACCACACCTGATTTTCGGCTGAGCAGAGAGTCTCTGGCGGTGCTGCTGGAGCTTCTCTGCCAGGAAAGACGACACGGATGGGGGGCCACAATAGAGACCTTGGTCTTCCTCTTCTAGCTGGCGAGTGGGGCATCCTACAGAGTGGTGGCTAGGGTGTTCGGGATGCCTCGCTCCACAGTTCACCGCATCGTTCACCGGGTTACTGAGGAGGTGGTGGCCATCCGCCACCGAGTCATCTGCCTCCCCAAAACTCCAGAAGATCTGGCAGCAGTAACCCAGGGGTCTAAAGGGCTGGCAAGACACAGAGCTTTTCTCAAAGCTGCTGGAGCGATCGACGGCTGCCATGTGAGGATCAAGCCTCCAAGCGGTCCTGATGGTCACTGCTATCGCAACAGGAAACTGTTCTCCTCCATCATCCTGCAGGCAGTCTGTGACCATCAGGGCCGCTTCATCGACACATACGTGGGCTGGCCGGGGTCGGTGCATGAATCCAGAGTGCCCCGGCACAGCCCACTGTACAAGCGGGGCATCTACCCTCCTCCGGGCCACTTCATCTTGGCAGATGGTGGGTACCCGTGTCTCCAACACCCACTTCCCCTCATCACTTGGCATCATATATATATATATATATATATATATATACACATACATATGTTCTTTACATACATATATATATATATATATATATATATATATATATATATACACACATACATATGTTCTTTAGTAATATTTTTTATATGTTCTGTAAATAGTTGTAATAGTTAATTTTAAAATCTAATGTAAAAAGGTTAAAAGACTTTAAGAACACACTGACAACAATAACTTTTATAAACAATTTAATAGTTTAATTTAACAACAACAGCAACACAGAACCTGAACTTGTAAAAAAAAAACACCAACAAAAATGTACGTCTGTCCACCATCCTCTCCAATAAATCAAATAATCTGTCCATCCTTTCCCGACTCTCTCTTTCTCTTCTCTCCTCCGCCTCCCTCTGCCATCTGATATCCTCCCTGATTAAATCCACCAACTCGTCACTCCTACTTCTCTTCCTTCTTTCCTTCCTCTCTCCTGGCCTCTCATCCTCATTCTCTTCCTCATCTTCCCCCTGATGCTGCTCAGCCTATGCAGCACCTGGCTCTCAGGGATGGAGGCAATTAGGACAGGTGGGGCAATAGAGGGCCTCTGTCCTAATACCTCATCCATGAGGACAAACCATGGCCAGGTGGCAGCAGTAGGCTTCCCACTGACCTCCTGTCCTGTCCCTGGATCTTTGCATTCCTAAAGTAAAGAAAAACAATTTGTGTCAACAGATGCAATTTTCTGTAGTGTTTCTTTAAAGCTAGAATAAAGGAGTGTTTCATGAACTGGATGGATTCATGAAATTCTACAGAAAAAGAGACGACTTTGGAATGTTAACTTGGAGATGACTTTTTTCAAGCTTTCTCAAAGTGTAAATTAGCCTGAATATAATACATGTAATATGTCATTTCCCTACACATATATGTAGCCAAACCTGAACATACTTTGTATTTTTTTTTGCAAGTTGTCCCACTTTTTTTTTGGCCTGTTGTGGCTCAACTTTACCCTCCAGGCCCATTTTTTGCAGGATTGTTCTAAACAAGAGAAACAAGAAGAGATAAACACACAAGGATCACTACACTACTATAACAAATATAAGATTTGAAAAAAGTGACATCTGGGCATCATTTGATGTGATCAAAAGATTATATTTGTACGTTGGTGTTTGAACAGGACTTCTTTGAACTTGTGTGACTTTTACATACAAATGCAACATGTATATGGAATTATGCCTCAACTCTTACCTCCATCCGACTGCGGCAGTGTTTTGGCCCCGGTAAAGAGATGGTCATTTTGCCCACGGAGTTTTATCAACTCCTCTGTATGCTCCCTGCTCCCTAGAACAAAATGATATGTAAAGCATATTTCTGTTATGTTAACAGGCAAAATGACTGTTCTGTATAATTACGCCGGTGTTGTTCTTCAAGTGAATTATACTTTAAACCTTATTATACTGTACTGTAAATTAACTATACGTTATTGAGTATTCAAACAAAACGTTTGCAGTATTGTAAGCCCAGTACAGCTGGAGTAATGTTATTTCCTCAGCTGCATTAAGCGTTGACAGTTCTAATCATTTGTAGCAAACTGTATGAGGATAAATTGATCGGATTTGTAAAGGATACGGCTATCAGCACAGTTACAATAAGATGTAGGTTAAAATCAAAAATTGTGACATTTGTATGAAGGCTTTTAATGTTGATGAACGTCTCGTATCAACAGATTAGCTCTAAGCTTTAGCTTCAGCTGGTCCTACAAATTCCGGTGGCTCCATTACCGTCACGTATTTTAATAGATGTTCAGTTAAAAAAATAAAACCAAACTACTTACATTTAATGGTGTACTCAGCACTACTGCCAGTGCTGCTGCTGCTTTCCATTATGAGTAAAATCTCTCTCTCTTCTTCTTCTTCAACTACTAAAAAAAGCGTGCAAATCTTATGGCAGGCGAGGCCACTAAGGATGGTTGCGGTGCATCCTCAGGATTCGGGGAAAAGGAGGACGCATTCGAAGGCTGCATTTTAAGCATCCTCAGAATTTTTGCCAAATGGGACAGCCTCTGCGCATCGTTGTGACGTCACTGGCCTTAAAATGCGTCCTTCGAAGGACGCAGCTGCCGAATTGAGACACAGCTAAGGTCTCCAGTGTGTGTAGCCTACCAAAGAATGGTTCATGTTCCTTCAGGTAGTATGCCACCTTGTGGGGATTTGGTATAAGCAGTTGTTTAAGTAAATAGTATAACACTTTAATAAAATATTAACCACTTGGTCTTACAGAAATATGCGAATTAACCACAAATCTGCAAATTCCAAGCCAAAATGAATATGAAAAATTCTAAGTACCTTATGGGAAATTTAAATATATTAAAAAAATCAATCGAAAATAGAGTAGAAGAACGTGAGCTGCTGGTAGGAAGGATCTTCTGGAGCTATCATCTTAAAGAACATGAAGAAGTCCCTTGCTCTGTTGATTCTTCACTGTGTTTTTGAGAGGAGTGAAGTTATTCATCATCTTCGGCAGCTTATGCAGCATTCTTTTCTGGACAATCAGCTCAGCGGTTCCCTCAGCACAGGACCAGCTTTCTGGATCGTTTTTTTCTTTTTTTAAGCAAATGAGCAAGGAATTGTACTTTCTAAAACAGACTTAGAAAAGATAGGCAATGCAGCTTATCTAGCTGTTGGTTAGATTGGATCTCAGTTTCCTTTTGAATAACAGTCCCCACCTATAGGCTATAAGGGCGAACAGTTCTTTAGTAAAAATGTAATAAAAAAATTTCCATTGAGGAGAGAGGAAGCACTGAGGAACTTCCGTGGAAGCCGCTATAGATGCTACAAACTAGACACTTTTCTAGCCCAGACAGGGAACCGTTTAACTTTTTAATTAGCAATTTTTGTATGACAAATAGGAAATATATGAGGCACTCTATCCCTGTGGCAGTATTTGTTTTTATTTGTTGGTGAAGATAAATTAATTAAATCAATAAAAAAATCTTTATTTCTCTGTTAGCTTCAACAATATGTACTGTTCACTAAAATCAAGACACATATAGACAGTAATCCTATGCGAAGGTGGTAGTTTTTCTGGTTTTTCGTTTCTAAATTGTATTGACAAGAAAGGAAAAACGGCTTTGTTTTCCGTTTTTGATTTGAAAAAATAAATAAAACATTGCCTGAAGGTACACGGACCCTTGGGGCGGCGCTGATGATTGATAATTTTTGTTTGCAGTCAGCGAAAATGTGTTGCTGCATATCAAATTTTTTTAATATAAAAATTCTTTAAAAATAGAAAAAGGCTTAAAATGGGATAAAAAATTAGCGTGCCCCATCAGGCTAAAGTAGTAGAACAATTTGACACAGTTTTTGAGTCAGTAGGTCTTATGACCTGGAAGCTATTGAAGAAATATTAATTATTTTTATTTTAAAAATTCTTTAAAAATAAGCGAAGTCATAAAATGGGATAAAAATGAGTGTGCCCCATCAGGCTAAAGTAGTAGAACAATTTGACACAGTTTTTGAGTCAGTGGGTCACATGACCCGGAAGATATTGAAGAAATATCAAATTTTTTCAATATAAAAATTATTTAAAAATAGAAAAAGGCTTAAAATGGGATACAAACGAGTGTGCCCCATCTGGCTAAAGTAGTAGAACAATTTGACACAGATTTGGAGTCAGTGGGTCACATGACCCGGAAGCTATTAATAAAATATCAATTTTTTTCATTTTAAAAATTCTTTAAAAATAGATAAAATCTTAAAATGGGATAAAAATTAGTGTGCCCCATCTGGCTAAAGTTGTAGAACAATTTGGCATAGATTTGGAGTCAGTGGGTCACATGACCGGGAAGATATTGAAGAAATATCAAATTTTTTCAATATAAAAATTATTTAAAAATAGAAAAAGGCTTAAAATGGGATACAAACGAGTGTGCCCCATCTGGCTAAAGTAGTAGAACAATTTGACACAGATTTGGAGTCAGTGGGTCACATGACCCGGAAGCTATTAATAAAATATCAAATTTTTTCATTATAAAAATTCTTTAAAAATAGATAAAATCTTAAAATGGGATAAAAATTAGTGTGCCCCATCTGGCTAAAGTTGTAGAACAATTTGGCATAGATTTTAAGTCAGTGGGTCACATGACCTGGAAGCTATTGAAGAAATATCAATTTTTTCTATCACAAAAATTTGTTAAAAATAAACAAAGTCATAAAATGGGATAAAAATGAGTGTGCCCCATCTGGCTAAAGTAGTAGAACAATTTGACACAGATTTGGAGTCAGTGGGTCACATGACCCGGAAGCTATTAATAAAATATCAATTTTTTTCATTTTAAAAATTCTTTAAAAATAGATAAAATCTTAAAATGGGATAAAAATTAGTGTGCCCCATCTGGCTAAAGTTGTAGAACAATTTGGCATAGATTTTAAGTCAGTGGGTCACATGACCTGGAAGATATTGAAGAAATATCACATTTTTTCAACATAAAAATTATTTGAAAATAGAAAAAGGCTTAAAATGGGATAAAAATGAGTGTGCCCCATCTGGCTAAAGTAGTAGAACAATCTGACACAGATTTGGAGTCAGTGGGTCACATGACCCGGAAGCTATTGATAAAATATAAAAAATTTTCATTATAAAAATTCTTTAAAAATAGATAAAAGCTTAAAATGGGATAAAAATGAGTGTGCCCCATCTGGCTAAAGTAGTAGAACAATTTGACATTGATTTGGAGTCAGTGGGTCACATGACCTGGAAGCTATTGAAGAAATATAAAAAAAATTATTTTAAAAATTCTTTACAAATAAGCAAAGTCTTAAAATGGGATAAAAATGAGTGTGCCCCATCAGGCTAAAGTAGTAGAACAATTTGACACAGTTTTTGAGTCAGTGGGTCACATGACCTGGAAGCTATTGAAGAAATATCAATTTTTTTCTATCACAAAAATTTGTTAAAAATAAACAAAGTCATAAAATGGGATAAAAATGAGTGTGCCCCATCTGGCTAAAGTAGTAGAACAATTTGACATTGATTTGGAGTCAGTGGGTCACATGACCCGGAAGATATTGAAGAAATATCAAATGCTTTCAATATAAAAATTATTTAAAAATAGAAAAAGGCTTAAAATGGGATACAAACGAGTGTGCCCCATCTGGCTAAAGTAGTAGAACAATTTGACATTGATTTGGAGTCAGTGGGTCACATGACCTGGAAGCTATTGAAGAAATATAAAAAAATTTAATTTTAAAAATTCTTTACAAATAAGCAAAGTCTTAAAATGGGATAAAAATGAGCGTGCCCCATCTGGCTAAAGCAGTAAAGCAATTTGACAAAGATTTAGAGTCAGT
Organism: Fundulus heteroclitus; assembly: GCF_011125445.2. Taxonomy (NCBI): domain Eukaryota; kingdom Metazoa; phylum Chordata; class Actinopteri; order Cyprinodontiformes; family Fundulidae; genus Fundulus; species Fundulus heteroclitus. Next base: position 66,057 of record NW_023396783.1, on the reverse strand, counting down.
GGGTCACATGACCCGGACGCTATTGAAGAAATATAAATTTTTTTCAATAAAAAAATTCTTTAAAAATAGAAAAAGAATCAGAAACACAAAAAAACACACACAAATATTTCAAGCCTGCCTGGCTCCTAAAATATTTCTGATCATTATAGTTATGAAAATGATTTGTAAATTTTTAATACCTACATGTTATTGACCAAAACTTAATATGCACCCTTTTTCTTCTGTTCACACAGGACTGTGCGTTAGAACCTGGCATTTGCGGTTCACCAATCCGGTCTGTGAGGGCTACACATTCCCAGGCGGACAGGAAATATGGCACTTTTTCACGTAACCATCAGTTTTCATGTATGGCTCTGACTTTTTTGACTTATCACAATGAGGGGTTGCAGTTTGACAAAGTGTTACTTGACAGAGCGCTTGAAAAATGAGATGCACTGTATGTTGGCACAAAACGGCAGCTCATGTTGGATGGTACATTTGCTGACAATCACTTGACTGTGGAAGAGATGCCCAGGCAAGTATTGATGGACAGGAACATCTACACTGTACACACAACAGGTATTAGAGTTGATTATGTCTTCAGTCATGACTGCCCTCCAACATCACGAAGGTTGGATTTGGATCTTGCCTCACAACTGGAGTGCCTGTTTGAAAATGTCACCCATGCTTTCCTTCTGGTCACTCCAGAGTTCATTGCCGTTTTCCATGACAGAGACGGTAGGTTTGGAGTTTTTGATTCTCACTCACGGAATTCAGCAGGCCTCCCTCATCACAATGGAACAGCAATAATGAAGACTTTTAGCAACTTGACACTCATGGTTCAGCATTTTTACAAACTCTTTCAAAACCCCGGTCCCCGTGCTACTTATGAGTTTGTCCCAGTAGGGTTCGTCAATGATTTTGACGATGCTCCTCCTCCTGCCTTGGACTCTATCAATATTTCACCAGGACCCACTGAAGAAAGACCAGATGTGCAAAAACCAGAGAGCACTTCTCACCGAGAGGAAATTCCACCTTGGCTTTGTGATGTAGCCAACACATTAGAGGAAACTTTCCCAACAGTCCCAGATGTGACCAAAATGCCTAAAGCCAGGAGGAGAAAGGTAAAGCTAAGGATCCAAGCTCAGATAAGACACAATGTACTTAGAAAGATAAAACAAAGCACATCGGAAAAAGAAAGGTATGCCGCCTGTCCGGCATTCAAGTTAAGCAAACTACAAGCCTTAAAAAAAACATATGTCCGTAAACAACAGCAGAGGAAGGACCACATCACCAGCAGATCCAAGAATGAACCTGCCTTTCGTTGGAGACAAATTAATTACGTAAAGGAAAGATACAGAACTGATTGCACCTTCAGATTGAGAGGAAACACGTACATGGGGCGGCATCTAAGAGACAAATACAACAGGGATCCTTCCTACCAAAGGCAAAAAAGAGAATATATCAGGAAACGATACAGCAACAATTCCACCTACCAAAGCCAACAGAAACAATACATCAAGATAAGATACACAGATCCCAACTTCAGAGCCAGACAGAAAACACTCATGAGTAAGTATATGAGGGAAAAATATCACACCAAGTTAGCATTCCAGCTACAACATAATAAAAACTGTACCGTCAACAGCAAACTAAGGCTGTCAAAGGAAGATCTTTCCAAAGATTAGAAACTGCGGTGTGCTCAAATCCGTAGGAAATACAGGAGGAATTTTGGCCACCACCAAGAAGCCCCACAGCCTCAGATCAGACCAGAAATGAGAGCTGCAATACAGAAATTTCAGGGGGAAAAAATTGCCATCGACCTACATATGTCTGCACGGTGTGCCACAGAGCTCTCTTCCCAGGTCAAGTGAAGCATTGTAACAGAGGTAAGTATACAAAGAACAGGAAAGTGGTGGTTAAGTGCTTAACGGGTACATCTGTTCAAGTCTGTGGATCTCCATGCTCTGCCCCATGTTCTGTACCTGAAGAGAGAATGCAGGAATGGATCTGCTTCACATGTGACAATAACCTGTAAAGAGAAGGGATGCCACCAATCGCCGCTGCAAATGGCTTGCATCTGTCACCCATTCCCCCCGGAGCTCGCTGAGCTGAATGTACTGGAAAGGCAGCTAATTGCAAAAATTATCCCATTTGCAAAGATCGTTTCATTGCCAAAAGGACAGCAAAAAGCAGTGCATGGAGCAGTTGTACTGTATGTGTTCCTTCTGAGATGGAAACAACTGTCAATAGTCTCCCACGGCCCAACACAGAAGCCCAGCTATTACAGGTCAGGTTTAAGAGAAAAATAAAATTCAATGGACATCAGTACTTTTACACAGTTGGAAGACCCGGCATGTTGGGATGGAGTCAGAAAGTTCATTGACAGCTACATATCCTGTCAATTGCCCGATGAAACCGCAGACCCCCAGCTCCATAAAATTGTCAAGGAGGTTCAAATGCACAGCAGATAGCACTCAAAATCCGATTTGGATTCCCCAAACTACCGATGGAAAGAACCACAATCACCGTCCCTCAGTTCGATGTGGATTTGAAAGATGAAAAGAAAGAAGCAGAGCAAGGTAAGGGGAAAAAACAGGTCGGGAAAAGTAAAAAAAAATCCAGATCCAGAGTCATCTTTAAACTACAAACGGAGGCTAAGAAAAAGCTGAAGCCTGTAAGGGATTTACTTATGGATGAAAAATCATATTTTAAGGAATTGGCAGAGCTACTCCAGGCTTGTAACATGACCAGGCAAGAATACAGGTACTATGCTAATGCTCTCACTTCTGGGATGGTGGTAATGATGAAGCGTGACCCTAAGGACAGCTGGGTGAATGGCTACAACCCTGATCTCCTCGGGGCATGGAATGCCAACATGGACATTCAATATGTGCTTGATGAGTACAGCTGCATTGAGTACATGATGTCCTACATAGACCAGGACCGGCCGTCACCAGCCAAGGAGAGCAGACCCCACGGAGGGACATTGACAGTCAGTCGATGGTAAGGATGACGAAGGATTTTGGCGTGTTTGAAAAAAAATTAAGCTTTGCATAATGGTTGTCAATGCTTTACGATCTCACATGAAGACGGACATTGTAGTTCAGGGTGTATGCGGGCATACGGCGTATACCCACTTATTTTTCAGTCAGCATTACGTATACCCACTTCTGGAGCGATATTTGTGTCTTTTGTTTAAGCGCGCAGTGAGACAGGTATTCATCGTTTAAACATCATGCGCGCGCGCTCATAACTGATAAACTCTTCTCAATCCATTATGCTCGCGCTCGGTTCCGTGTCTGCCCTTGACCTGCTACTTCCACGCTCAACACCAGTTGTGCGCTCGCTCGACTCTGTCTGTGTGCTTGTGACTTCAAAAACTGTCCACCTCACCAGCCAATCACAGACAAGTTTCTTTCCATCCAATCAGAGTAGGGCTTGCAAATACTGCATTCAGATGGATGAAATGAAAATGCTGCAGATTTTGGCAGAAATTACTAAACATAACGGTGGGATTGAAGAAAAAACAACAACCAATAAACAGTTTAATATTTTAGCCTAAAATATTTAGTTTAAAATAATTCCTTGAGTTACTAAGTGAGGTGTGAAAAATCTTTTTGTCTCTTTTCTGTAATATTCTGGATTCTGTTCTGGTTTATGTTATGTAAGTTATTTTACTCTCCTGTCTTAGGTTCTCTGGCTACTTTGAGTTTTGTCTTGCCTAGGTTCTTGTTTAGCTTGTTTATTGTTTTAGTTTATCATGTTGTTTCATTCAGTTTTAGTCTTAGCTTTATTTTCTGTTCTAGGGGTCCGTTCTTCGTACGTCGCTAACTCAGTTAGCGTGATTTGATTGTTGACGATTTGGCATGATCTTGGATCGTTTGGTTCTTCGAAACTCATCTTGGACTTGCTGTCATAGCAACATGTGCACAATCTTAAACCTGCTCGAGAGCAGGCTTATTTCATGTAAACAGGATTAGATCGCAGCTTTATAAGTGGAGGAGATAGGGAAGTCTGTCCAGCCAGTGCACTTGGACCACCCAGTGGCAGAGGACGGGACAGAATTGTGGAACACAATTTTTTTTAATGTTTAATTAAAGACAAAACAAATAATGCTTAGTTCCTGTCGTTTCATTTAAACAATTCTTTATAAAGAAAAGACAGCAAGTCAACTTTTGCCTGCAATAAGAGATAGTTATGTAAAGTCAGCAATACTACTGTCAAATGGTGTATTAGAACTTACTCTGAAGGTCCTTTTAAAGCAACTCGATCTCTAGTGCAATTTTTCTCTTTTTCAAGTTGTGGCATTCAATTTCTCCTCTTAATTTGCGTTTTTTCAGGTCAAAATATAATTTTTTTTGTTGAAGATGCCTTTTGTATTGGGAACGAATGGCACCCTGTGTCATTTTGTGAAAAGAAAAAGGAAGTAACAAAAGTAAAAAGAACCTGTTTTTTTCAGCCTTTTTCTTGGTGGCTGTTATTAACAGACAAACACATCATTTAACAGTGGCTTTTAAAAAAGAGGAAGAAGTTGCTTTTTAAAATACAGTATAATAATTAAAGGCTACCATTTTGTAGAATATTCTTGTACTTCACTTTTTCCCCATGTTCTAGTGGCTCCCGTGGAGGCTCTGACATAAAAGAACAAAGTAAATATGAAATTATTAAAATGCAAAAATTCATACTGTAGAAAGTGATAGAAACATCTAACATGGACAGTATTTACGCATTTAATTTGCCTGCTGCTTTTTGCCAGCCCTCTTTCCTGGCTTTAGCAGAACTTCAATTGTTCTCTGTCGTTTTAATTAATGACTCAAATTCGGCATAACCTTCCATTAAAAGCTCGTGTTCTGCTTGAGAGAAAAACTGTGGGCGTTCTTTGGCCATGCTCAACAGCCAATAGCAGCGTTGCTGATCATTGTTTCTACTATCGATACATTTACCCTTTTAAACAAATGCATGAACGCGCAGTTATCTCAGATAACTCAATCCAGCCATACTAATCATAAACAACAGGTGTGTTCGAAGAACCCAATTAGCCGGATCATGATTTGCCGGATGAAATCATCTTGGATGTGTCATTTGGTCTCGGATGTTTTAAGCAACGTACAAAGAACTGACCCTTGGTTTGTACTTATGGGTTGTTTTGTTTCTAATCAAGTCTGGCGTAGTTTCTGTTCCTGTTCACTTGTCCTGTCAGCTTTTTAGTTTAGGTTTGGTTTCTGATCTATTCTTCTGATCTATATATATCCTTCAAATCCTCATCATGATCCCAGAATTAAAAAAAAAAACTAAAAATCTTCTTCTTTCCCTCAATACTATTTAACTTCTCAACCACATTCTCAAATTTCAATTCCCCACTAACACCTAATTCTGTTTTTAATAATGTTCTTTGATTTACATATTTTCTGCAACTAATAAAAATGTGTTCCATTGTTTCTACATTTCCACACCACCTACAAAAACCAGTAGGATGTTTCCTCATCTTAAAAAGAGTGCCATTTAATAAACTGTGACCGGTTCTTATTGGATTCATGATTATCTCCTCCCTCCTGTTTATTCCTCTAATCCTTGTTACATCAACTGTTTTTTGTACCCTATACAGCTGCCTTCCATTTATTTCATTATCCCATCTAATTTTCCATATCTAGCCTCAGCACTGATGTCTGGTCTAATTACTTACTCTGCACACCTGCCTTACTCCACCCCTGCTGCAATAATCTCTAACTGGTTTCACCTGCTTCCTCCTCCATATAAACTGTTGAGACCAGACATCAGTGCCAGGTCGTCGAGTTTATGGGTGAGTCTCCTCATGCAATATTCAGTTTATGTTTTGCTTTTGGATTTTTGACTCCCTTGTCTCCAGAAACTTGAGCCATCCTGTTCTGTCTGTTCCTGTTTCACCTGCCCTGCTGGACTGTTTTTTTTATCTGCCGTCTTTTGTTTCGACAGTCTCTTTGGCTTTTCCCTGTTTTTGATATTAGTTAATAAAAGAACCTGGGGTCCGTTCTTCGTTCGTTGCTTAAAACATCCAAGATCAAATGAGACATCCAAGATGATTTCATCCAGCTAATCCTGATCCGGCTAATTGGGATCTTCGAACACACCTGTTGTTTATGATTAGTATGGCTGGACTGAGTTATCTGAGATGATTGCGCGACCATGCATTTGTTTAAAAGGGCAAATGTATCGATAGTAGACATGATGATCAGCAGCGCTACTATTGGCTGTTCAGCATGGCCAAAGAACGCGCTGTTTTTCTCACAGGCAGAACAAGAGCTCTTAATGGAAGGCTACGGCGAATTTGAGTCGTTTTAAAACGACGGGAAACACATCAAAGGCTGCTAAAGCCAGGAGAGAGGGCTGGCAAAAAGTAGCAGACAAATTAAATGCGTAAGTACTGTCCATGGTAGATGTTTCTATAACTTTCTACAGTATGTATTTTTGCATTTTAATTTCATATTTGCTTTGTTTTTGTTTTTTTATGTCAGAGCCTCCACGGAACCCAATAGAACATGGGAACAAGTAAAAGTCAAATACAAGAATATTCTTCAAAATGGTAGTATTTAATTATTATACTGTATTTTTAAAAGCAACTTCTTCCTATTTAAAAGCCACTGTTAAATGATTTGTTTATAACAGCCACCAAGAAAAAGGCTGAAAAAACAAAACAGGTGGAGGTCCTGCACCACCACACTACCCCAGCAGAGGAGCTGGCCCCTGGATTAAATGAACACCGAGCCCTTGTGGAGGGCATCCCCGGGGGCAGCTCCTCCTCAGACCCAATGCCAGGGACCAGTGGCAGCAACACATTCATTACTGGTAGGCTAAATGAGCTTTCTCTTAGTACATGTAATGTTATTTGTTGCGATTCAACTAAATGTAGTATAATTCAAATGGCTGTTACAGTAATTTCAACCAAAAATGCAAACTTCTCAACTTTTTGTTAGTATAAAATTTTTCTCTGAGTTAATGTTACATTATACTTTTTTTCAGTGGAGTTAATTCTAATTACAACCCCCCCCCCCCCCCACCCCCTTTTTTTGCAGTTTTACAAAATACACCAAGACTTTTACCTGTTCCCAAGCAAGTGGTGGCTAAGGCATATGCGGTAAGTTGTGTACTTTTCCCAACTTGCATTAAGGGAAGAAAATTTAACACTTTATAACACCCATTTATTTCTATTGCACAGGACAGTGAAGAAACCCTCTCAGAAGACTGTCCCTTGGAGGAAGAACCTGTAAGTGCATAAATAACTTTACACTAATTTGTGTATACTTGTGTACCTATTCTTTCTGCCTTCAATATGAGTTTCAGGAGTCCATAGCTGGAGAAAGGCTTGAAGAAGAGTCTGCACAAGCAACTGATTCAGAGGTGGACAGTGTTGTACTTTTATTTTTTACTTTTGAGGCATGTTTTGACTGTCTTTTTCATTCACAAATAGACACAGGGTGACATCCGTTCCCTTTTATAAAAGGCATCTTCAACAAAAAATTGAATATTTGGAGTTAAAAAAATGCAAATTAAGAGGAGAAATTCAACTTGACGACTTGAGAAAGAGAAAATTTTCACTACAGATCGAGTTGCTTCAACAGGAACTTCAGAGTAAGTGCAAATACACCATTTGACACATAGTAGTATTGCCGACTTTACATAACCATCTCTTATTGCAGGCAAAAGATGACTTGCTGGCAGTTCTCCATAAAGACTAATCACTTAAATAAAACTACAGGAACTAAGCATATGTGTGTTGTCTTTTTTATTAAACATTCAAAAATGGTGCTCCACAATTCTGTCCCGTGCAGCTCTGCCACTAGGTTGGTCCATGTGCACTGGCTGGAGGTCGTCATTATCAGGCTGCACCCTCACCACAGGGATCCTCTCTTTTCTGATGGTGGCAATATTGTACAATATGACGCATGCAACAATAATGTCACACGCCCTGTCAGGTACAACCCTCAGACTTTTCAGACACTGAAATCTTTGCTTCAGTTGTCCAAACGTCATTTCAATGCGTGCCCTCCTGGCTAGAGCAGCATTGTATCCGGTTTGTGATCCAGGGTTTGGGTCAGGGAAGGGCGTCATAAAATACTGCCTGCAGGCATAGCCACTGTCTCCAAGCAGGATCCCGTCAAAATCCCCTGTAATGGAAAATGCCATTTTGTTAGGCTCAGCATAAGTGTGTTTAATACTGTGACCCTGACATTTGTTTCCTTACCACGTTCAAATAATGTAAATAAATGTGACTCTCGGAAAATCCTCGAGTCATGAACTGATCCTGGCCATTTTGCCTCCACATTTGTGATCAGATGCAGTCACACAACATCTATGAGATTTTAGTCAGTCAACTACATAACTTTTGATTCCATTCCTTTTTTTTTTTTTTTTTTTTTTAACTAATATTGCTAACCTGGAAAATTAAATTGTACAGTAATTTACCTGCACATTTACACTGTGAAACCCCTTTCGACTTACAAAATCCACTTCATTTGGGCCTGGTGGGGCCTTGATGGGGATGTGTGTGCAGTCTATGGCACCAATTACATTAGGGAAGCCTGAAAGACATACTATAGGTACTACTTTTTGGCATGGTCATGATTGCATTTCATTAACGAATAAAAATGAACCTGCACTAGCAAAAAATTCTGCTTTACAACCTTGGGTCTTAAGTGGCTTGGAAATGCCACAAAAAACCCTAAAAACTGCTTCAGTGCCAGGTACACTTTGCGAATGGCATGACAGACAGCACTCTTCACCAAGTTCTCGGCATCGCCAATGGTGTAAAGAAAAGTGCCACTCGCAAAAAATCTGAGGGCAACGCACACACAGTCTGCGCAGTTGTCAAAGCCCGACTCCTCCGTGTTTAACACTTAATGTGTGGTTCCAACAAATTAATTATGTAAATAACGCCCTCACGGGAAAAATTATATCTTTCCAAAATTACACTGTCGCGCTGCGCTAAAGGATCCTGTCTGTCTCACAATACGCGTAATATTCGAAAAGCTCGGCGAATTATTCTTGCACCTTCCGCAACAGGTTGCTGTCTTAAAAACGGACAAGACATGGCTACGGCAGACAGACTTCCCTATCTCCTCCCCTTTATACAGCTGCAATCTAATCTTGTTTACATGAAATAAGCCTGCTTGCGGCTTAATTTAGCGCACCTGTTGCTATGACAGCAAATCCGGGATGAGTTTCGAAGAACCAAACGATCCAAGATCATGCCAAATCGTCAACAATGAAATCCTGCTAACTGAGTTAGCGACGTACGAAGAACGGACCTCTGATCTGAACCTCTGCTGGTCTGGCTGAATTCTGGGTCCCCTGCCTCTGATCATTAAATTTTCTTTCCAGCTTCGGGGTGATGATGCAAAAGTTTCTTGTGATCATAATCATCATCATTGTCATCATTATTTGAAGAGCACTTTAACATGTAGTAAAACAAAATAACATCTAATAAAATTGAGTAAAAACTCAACAGTTTAAAACAACAACAATAATAATAAGCTGTTTAAATCCTTAAAAACAAACAGAAGTTCTTTAAACTGAACTCTAAGATAAACAGGCAACCAGTGAAGGGAGGCAAGGATCGGGCAATGTGCTTTATTTTATGTTTTTCCATTAAAAGGTGTGCAGCAGCATTTGAACCAGCTGCAGACATTTGAGTGAGGACTGACCGATTCAGAGATAAAGAGAATTACACTAATCCAGCCATGATGAAATGAAGGCTTAGAGTAGTGTTTCCATATTTTTGCCTTGAAAGAATAGATTTTACCTTTGCTTTGTTCCTTAAATGGTAAAAATTACTTAACTGAGGTCCCTTTTTGACTGTCAAGTTTAAAATCACTGTCCATTTTAAAATGGAGGGGCTAAACATTCATTGTCAGGGTGTCTAAATCAACAGGATCAGCAGTTATTTGGGTGTTTCAACTGGTATATTTGACAATTCATTATTTGCAAAGACAAAGAGATTTGAGTTTTGATGTTCTCGTCATTAACTTTATCACTTTCTATAGATTCTCTTTGTCATTGAATTTAGGACTTTCCATATGCCTTATCATCTAGGTCTATATTGAAAAACCTACAGTAAAGTAATGAAATGTTGATTCTGGATGTAGTGTAGGAATTCCTTCAAAATGTCATGGTTTTCAGGTGACGAGCCCACATGCAGATACGATCGGGAGGCAAAACACAGTTTTAAGATGTTTATTTTAGGAAACAGGCAGATCTATGGACGGAACTACGGGTGAGTCGGCTGGGTCAGAACGTCAAGGCTGGCGAGTCTGTAAGAAAGAGGAAGTCAGAAACTCTGAAAGTTGAACCAGGGGAATTGCTAGAAGTGCGCTGCTTACCATTTAGCCGGGCGGACCTAACCGGGAAGAAGTAGCGTCGGGAGTACTCTATGATTCTACTCAGCTGGAGTTAGGCGGCTGGTGGCTGAGGACGGCTGATGTAACTGGCGAGGGATCCTGAGCGAACCTCGTCGGCAACGGTTGACAGATGGATTGACCAGAGTGATTGCAGAACCAGCAGGAACCGGGAGAGGGGAAACTCAGGCCTCGCTGGGTAACATCCAGGAAGTATGAGGGGAGCGCCAGAGCAAAATCTGAGCAGGCGGTTCTGCTGGTCTGTTTCTTCGGAACGAGACGTCAAGACGGGTGAGTGCATCCAAGCACAAAAATCTGAGGCAAACAGAGATCCAAAAATTAGTCAAAAAACGAAGAGCAAAAACTCACAAGCTGGTGTCCGAGCGTAGGGACAGAGGCCACGTCGTACCACGACTGGTTAAGGCTCTGGCGTCTTGCATCTGTCAGCGCTCTGCTTAAGAAGCCAGAGGAAGCCGCCTGCAACGAGCTGCAGGTGTGGGCCACGCCTCCTCAGCCAACCAGACACACCTGAGGAATAGAGTTAGAGTAGAGCAGCACAGAGAATCCTGACACTACCCCCCCCTCAACGGCCACCTCCTGGCGGCCCAGACGAAGAGGTGCTGGGCTGAGTAGCCCAAAAATCTGAAATCAAGTCCTTATTCAATATAGTAGCTGCGGAAACCCACGAGCGCTCCTCAGAGCTACAACCCTCCCAGTCGACGAGGTATTGGTGACCCCTACCTCGCCGACGGGCATCCACAACCCTGAGAACCCGAGGGTTCTGACTGTCCTGGGAGGGTGGAGGGGGTCCGGAAGGAGGGCACAAGTTGCTGTCCAAAACGGGCTTGATCTGGGACACATGAAAAGTAGGGTGTACTCGGGAGTGAGGGGGTAGACGTAAACGGACGGTGCTCGGGTTAATCACCGTCTCTATCTCATAGGGACCAGTGAACCGGGGAGCAAGCTTCTTAGCGGATGGGTTGGACAAAACGTCTCTGGAGGATAACCAAACCTTCTGACCGGGGCGATAATGCGGAGCTGGTCGGCGGTGCTGGTCGGCAAACCTCTTGCTCCGCTCTGCGGTGCGAGTGAGGGCAGTGATAGTTGTTCTCCAGATGTCCTGGCAGCGAGCAATGTAGTCGTTTACGGAGGTGAAGGGAATCCTGAGTTCATCTGTGGGTAGAAGTGGAGGCTGATATCCTAAAGCAACCTCAAAAGGTGAACGTCCAGTAGCTGAGGTGATGTGTGAGTTGAGGGCATACTCCACCCAGGGCAAAAACTTGTTCCAGTCAGAGGGTGAAGATGACGTAAGGCAGCGGAGAGTAGTCTCTAGTTGCTGGTTCATGCGTTCCGTTTGGCCATTAGTCTGAGGATGATATCCAGAGGTGAGTGTATAACGGGCACCCAGAGCAGAGCAAAAGTGCCGCCAGACCTGGGAGATAAACTGAGGACCCCGGTCAGAGAGGATGTCAACAGGGATGCCGTGAAGTTTGAACACATGTTTGATAAGAAGCTGGGCTGTCTGGAGGGCGTTGGGTAATTTGCGGATGGGAATAAGATGACAGGACTTAGAAAACCGATCAACTACCGTCAGGATAGTTGACATACCTTGGGACAAGGGGAGACCGGTAACGAAATCAATCGCAATGTGGGACCATGGACGTCTGGGGATGGGAAGAGGATTTAACAAACCGGAAGGTGGCTGCGTAGAAGACTTATTCTGGGCGCAAACGGGACAGGCGAGAACATATTCTCTAACATCCTTAGACCATGAAGGCCACCAGAAACGCCGGGAGACCTGGGACTGGGTCCTATAAATGCCCGGATGGGCGGAAAACTTCGTGTCATGACTCCAACGTAGAACCTCAGGACGAACAGACTGGGGAACGTACTTAAGCCCAGGTGGCCCTGTACCTGGGTCCGGGTCTAAAAGTTGGGCCTGTCTGATTCTGTCCTCCAGATCCCAATGCAGCGCTCCAACAGTACAAGTGGGAGGAAGAATCGGTTCCGGCTCCTTCTCATGTTCAAAAGAGGTAAACAGACGGGACAGTGCATCAGGCTTGACATTTCTGGAGCCGGGTCTGTAGGTGATGGTGAGGTTGAATCGAGAGAAAAACAAAGACCAACGGGCCTGTCTAGCGTTGAGTCGACGAGCTGACTGCAGATAGGAGAGGTTCTTGTGATCTGTCCATATTATGATGGGCTGCTCGGATCCCTCTAACCAGTGCCGCCACTCCTCCAACGCTAGTTTAATAGCTAGTAGCTCACGATCACCTACATCATAGTTCTGCTCTGCCGGGGATAAACGACGGGAGAAGAACGCACAAGGGTGCAACTTACAGTCAACCTCCGACTGTTGGGACAAAACCGCTCCCACCCCGGTATTAGAGGCATCGATCTCTAAGATAAACTGTTTGGCTGGGTCGGGGTGAACTAGTATGGGAGCCTGGGAAAAACGAGACTTAAGTTTACTAAAAGCCTCCTCGGCCTCTGGACTCCAGACATAAGGAACCTTGGGGGAAGTGAGAGCATGTAAGGGAGATGCTACCTGACTATAGTTCCTGATAAAGCGCCGATAGAAGTTAGCGAAACCAAGAAAGCGTTGGAGCTGTTTGCGCGACTCAGGAACAGGCCATTCCACCACTGCCCTTATCTTTTCCGGATCAGACTTCACCTGTCCGCCCTCTAAAACCAGACCAAGAAAGGAAACAGAAGACTGGTGAAAATCACACTTCTCGGCCTTAACAAATAAGCGATTCTCTAATAATCGCTGGAGAACAAGACGGACGTGTTGTTTATGTTGTTCTAGGTCACGAGAGTAAATCAGGATATCGTCTAGGTAGACGAAAACAAAAACATTCAGAAAATCCCGGAGGACATCGTTCACTAATGCTTGAAAAACTGCCGGAGCATTGCACAAACCAAAAGGCATGACTAAGTATTCAAAGTGACCTAGCGGGGTCTTAAAGGCCGTTTTCCATTCATCCCCCTGTCTCACCCGAACCAAATGATAAGCGTTGCGCAGATCAAGTTTAGTAAAGATCTTAGCGTTCTGAACTGGTTCGAGGGCTGAGGATAATAGAGGGAGCGGGTACTTATTCTTAACGGTTATTTGGTTAAGCCCTCGATAATCGATACAGGGTCGAAGGGTTCCATCCTTCTTACCAACGAAAAAAAACCCGGCGCCCAATGGGGAGGATGAAGGACGGATTAACCCCGTTGCTAGAGATTCCCCTATATACTTCTCGAGCGCTTGACGTTCTGACCTGGAGATGTTGTAGAGCCGACTCACCGGTAGTGGAGCCCCAGGCAATAGATCAATAGCGCAATCGTAAGGACGATGTGGGGGAAGTGAACAAGCCTGAGTCTTACTGAATACCCTCTGAAGATCGTGGTATTCTTCCGGAATTAGCGAGAGGTCAATAACGTCCCCAGATTCTGTCTCAGGGGAAGGGGTAACAGATACAGTGCGAGCGGACTGTAAGCAACGAGAATGACAAGCTGGAGACCAAGATTCTAATCGGGACTCGGCCCAGTTAAACTGCGGGCTGTGGACACTTAACCAGGCTAAACCCAAAACAACGGGTGAACGCTTGACAGGGAACACGAAAAACGAAAGTTGTTCCCGGTGGTTACCCGAAACTATCACTACTAGTGGTCGAGTGCGAGGGGTGATTAAGGTTAAACTCTGCCCATCCAAGGACGACACCCGGAGAGGTTCAGGTAAAGGTTCGACCGGCACACGAAGCTGATCCACTACGGTTTGGTCAATTAGGTTGAAGTCCGAACCGGAATCAACTAGAGCCGAGACATCGAAAGTATCTTGATCAAACATTAACGTCACTGGTAAATGTAAGCGAGAAAGAGATGGCGCCTTAGTGACTACTCGGGGGCTAGAACTACTAACGTCCACCGTTCTCCCCGTTACGAACGGTGGACTGGATCTTTTGGCCGAACCGGACAATCTTTAAGGAAATGACCTTCCCCTCCACAGTATAGACATAAGTTGCCCGCGAAGCGCTGTTGACGCTCCTTATTGGTTAAACCAACCTGGCCCAACTGCATGGGTTCGGGAGGTGATGGAGCAGACCGCGGTTCCCTATGGGTGAGCGTGGAAGAGGTGGATGATCGCATGACTTGGTTCGGTCTAACTCGGCTCCGACTACGTAGCCGGGTATCCAACCGGATAGCTAGCGCCACAAAATCCTCAAAATCCCCGGGTTCCTCCACCCGGGCTAATTCATCCTTAAGGGATTCATCAAGAGCCTGAAAAAATACTGCCTTTAACGGTCTTGGTTGCCAATCCGCCGCTGCGGCAACCGTACGAAACTCCACTGAGAAGTCAGATACGCGTCGACCGCGCTGTCTTAACGAGAGGAGATGACGAGACTGGTGAGCCGAATCTAACTCAGGCGAAAAAATAGTTTTAAACTCGGTAACGAATTCCTGAAAAGTAACCCGAATGACTGACAATCAGGGAATCGAGCCTCAGCCCAACTAAGTGCCTTACCTGTTAGGAGTCGTAATACATAAGATATCTTAACCTCATCTGAGGCGAAAGTCTGGGGGGATCGGTTAAACACCAGTTTACACTGAAAAAGGAAACCTCCGCAACTCCCATGGTCACCAGAGAATTTCTCCGGACTAGGTGACGCGCCCTCAAGTGGCGGAGCCCAAAGCTGATTATCAGTGCTCGGAGCGACGGGAGGCGGGGTGCTACTGTTTTGAGTGACAGGCGACGTCATCGCGGAAGTAACTGTGTCCATGAGCTGGCTAAACTGAGCGGCTAATCTATGAAGCTGTTCCTGTGTTGAATTGACGGCTAAACCTAGCGAGTGCATCTGCTCTTGCTGTGCGGCTAACTGCCGCCCGAACGTATCCGCTGGACTTTGGTGGCCAGAGCCTTCTTCTGTCATGGTTTTCAGGTGACGAGCCCACATGCAGATACGATCGGGAGGCAAAACACAGTTTTAAGATGTTTATTTTAGGAAACAGGCAGATCTATGGACGGAACTACGGGTGAGTCGGCTGGGTCAGAACGTCAAGGCTGGCGAGTCTGTAAGAAAGAGGAAGTCAGAAACTCTGAAAGTTGAACCAGGGGAATTGCTAGAAGTGCGCTGCTTACCATTTAGCCGGGCGGACCTAACCGGGAAGAAGTAGCGTCGGGAGTACTCTATGATTCTACTCAGCTGGAGTTAGGCGGCTGGTGGCTGAGGACGGCTGATGTAACTGGCGAGGGATCCTGAGCGAACCTCGTCGGCAACGGTTGACAGATGGATTGACCAGAGTGATTGCAGAACCAGCAGGAACCGGGAGAGGGGAAACTCAGGCCTCGCTGGGTAACATCCAGGAAGTATGAGGGGAGCGCCAGAGCAAAATCTGAGCAGGCGGTTCTGCTGGTCTGTTTCTTCGGAACGAGACGTCAAGACGGGTGAGTGCATCCAAGCACAAAAATCTGAGGCAAACAGAGATCCAAAAATTAGTCAAAAAACGAAGAGCAAAAACTCACAAGCTGGTGTCCGAGCGTAGGGACAGAGGCCACGTCGTACCACGACTGGTTAAGGCTCTGGCGTCTTCCATCTGTCAGCGCTCTGCTTAAGAAGCCAGAGGAAGCCGCCTGCAACGAGCTGCAGGTGTGGGCCACGCCTCCTCAGCCAACCAGACACACCTGAGGAATAGAGTTAGAGTAGAGCAGCACAGAGAATCCTGACACAAAATAAACCAGAGAAAATTTTACATTACCTACCAGAAGCTGGATAAAATCTTTAAAAAAGAGACAACAGTATTTTCACACATCATGTAGTAGCTCAAGGAAATATTTTAATCTAAATATTTTAGGCTAAATATTTTAGGCTACAATGAGTAAACCCTAGTGATTGGTTTTTGGGTAAACTAAATAAAGCAGTGTCGTTTCTAAAACAGCATTTTTCTGAGCCGCGTCTAAAAGGGCAAACATTGAGAGTATACCCACTTCTCCAGGGACCACTACACCACTGCAGACAGCCACAGATCAGCTGCAAGGGGCAGACAACAGCTAACATGTCAAGTTACTTTTCTGTAACCAACGCAGTCACGTCCGCAGTAGCTACCGCAAACAGTGCAGCATGTTTTCACACATTTCATATGCTTTTTGCATTAAAACTTGAAACAAGCAATTTTAGCTTGTTACTAAATCTTAAATCAAGATTTATTTTGCTGAAACTGGGGGTAAATGCAATATATCTTATTTTAACAGTTATTTGCCTAATTTTAAGATTTTCTGGCTATAGTAGACAAAAAAGTTTGAATTGTGCTTGATTTAAGATTTTAGTGTAAAGTCGAACACTTAAAATGACAAATTATGTCTTAAAATAAGATAAATAATCTAACATGTCTAAATATAAGTATTTTTATCCTGGTAAGAACCAAATAATTTGCAGTGTGAAACAGACGGCTCTTTTCGGTGGGAACCACAACATCTCACGGACCATTACATATTTTAATGAAATGATTCGCAGGTTGCTTTTAATGCACATTTAAGTGATTGCAGTCTGTAGTCACAAAAAGGGAAATAATACTAATGTTTAAATATATATATATATATATATATATATATATATATATATATATATATATATATATATATATTGTTGGTGTGAAAGCTCAGGATTAGATGTGTGAGAGAGTGAAAAAATTTACATTAAAACTTGTGACTTTATTCAAATGTAAAATTAGTATTACTTTATATGGAAATGCTTAATACCATGTCTATCTTTGTTTAAGAGGCAAAAAAATATATTTTAGCATGAACTATTTAGTTATTTACACATTTACACATTTGTTTACACACTGTAAACATCAGGCGGTTATGATTGGTGATTTAGCCATTATTGGCCAAAGTTTAACATTTTATGGTACCAATTTGTTTTCATTCCAATTCTGAAAGGTGCTTAAAAAATAAGAATATTTTTTGTACAATAATGTTTTTTACTAGTTATTTATTGCAAAATTGCCTTAATAGCATTGCAATTATTAAGTATTTTGAAAGGGGTACCGACATAGCCGTTCCCACTTTCTTTGTAAAAATAATTTACAAATAATTTCCTTCCATAGTTTTATTTTTTTATTCATTCACACACAACAGGCCTGCAGGTAGATGTTAGACAATTAGCCTTATCGGAATCATTTTAAAGCCAAATAAGGCATTGTTTCTATAAGGGTAACAATGCATTTTTCAGTATTTTTGAAGAGGTAGGGGTAGGGATTGGGGTTTAGGGTTGGGGTTAGGGTCAGAGGTCAGAGGGCCCAAACCCTCTTCCCCCCTCCCCCTCGACCCCTCCCTTCCCCCAGTGCACGGGCACGTCCTGTCAGGAGCATCTCCCGTGGAGCCTACCTCTCATTCAGACCTCTTGGGAGGAGCGTGTCCAGCCTGTGGATCCAAATCCTTTCAGCCCTTCTCCTCTGGGCTGCAGACCAGGTTGGGTTACACTCCAGCACAAGTGCTGAGAGGGCATCCCAGCCGTGGTCTATGAAATGCTGCACTAGGGGACGCTGTGTGTTTTTTTGTTTTTGAATGTTATACCTGTGCTGCGTGAAGCGGGTCAGGAGGCTGTTTCCCGTTTCACCCACATACTGGATCTTACAGATTTGGCATGTTATCAAATAAACACAATTTTTTGATTTAGGGTGTCCTGATCGGTCTGATTTGAAAATTGTGTTGTTAAATCTGTTCCTTACCCAGTGCAGCTGTTTGAAGAATCCACCCTGACCTCTGGCCTTTGGTGTCTTTAGAGGCCTACCTCAGCACGGACGAGGAAATCCCTCAGGTTTTTATTTCTTTTGTAGGCCGCAATTATCCTGTGGTTTGGTAGCAAAGATGTGTCAGATTGGAATTTAGTGAAATTCTGTTTGACACCATGAACAAAGCGTCCTGCTGAGGAGGAGAATTGAGTGATCAGGGGGATCATCGGTGATGAATCGGGGGGTCTGGAGTCTAGGAAGCTCCTCCTGCATGCTCTCAGGAAGGCTCTGGAATATCCTCTCTTATAAAGCGCTGAAAAGAGCGTCCTAGCTGCCTCCTCAAAGTCTGATTTTTGTGTGCAAATTCTGTGAAATCGGAGGAGCTGGGATTTAATAAGGCCCGCATATGTGTGTTTTGGATGGTAACTGGTTTTGAATAAAAGAGCATGTGTGTCTGTGGGTTTAAAGAAAACCTTTAAATCTAATTTATGTGTTGTATCAAATTGTTCTCCTTTGTAGGTGGTGGTGTCCAGGAAATCAACCGCTTTAACGCTGGTGGTGGACTTAACCTTGATGGATGGATTGTAAGTGTTTAGGTGCTGGAGGAATTCTTGAAATTCTGCTTCCGAATGGGTCCAGACTCCCCAGATGTCATCCAGGTACCTGTAGTAATGCAGGGGGGCCTTCCTGCAAGACTCCAGGGCCCCGGCCTCCCACTCGGCCATGAAGATGTTTGCATAGGCCGGTGCAAACTTTTTGCCCATGGCAGTACCCTTGATTTGGAGGAAAAATTGGCCATCGAATATAAAGTCATTTCTTTTTAAATTAATCTCTAACAATTGAATGAGTTCTCTGTCTGGCCTCCTCGAGTTGGGATATTTCAAAAATATGTTTTTAATGCAGCCAATTCCTTCATCTATATCAATATTTGTGTACAAACTGTCAATGTCAATGGTAAATAGAATAGAGTCCTGAGGTAAAGAGATTGATTTGATTTTTTCCACAAAATCATAAGTGTCCTTGATGTAACTTTGGTGCCGAATTGAGAGAGGGTACAATTAATGATCAATGAATTCTGTCGTTCGATATGATTCGCTATCGCAGTCTGAAACTATCGGCCTCCCAGGCGGAATCTGAAATGGTTTGCTCCACTTTTCAGGTTCCTTATGGATCTTGGGGAGCAGATAGAACCTCCTTGCCCTGGGTTCAGAGGAGCCACGCAGGTAAGATTTCTGTTTTGCATTAATGAATTTCTTTTTGTGCAGGGCCTCCAGGATTTTATTAATTAGTGGGGGTGTGTCTATATAAATAGGGGTGTCTAATTTCTTATAATATGTCTCGTTATATAACTGTTTGTATCCCTCCCACAGATATTGCTCTCTGTCCATAATAACAATGGCGCTGCCTTTATCAGCAGGTTTAATGACAATACTATTATTATTCATAAGTTCTTTGAGAGCTTCTGTTTCTTCTATATTTAGGTTAATTTCTTTGTCTAAATATTTTAGGTCCTGGGAAATCAATTTCTCCACCTCAGGGGGGAGAGAGCCCGTTGGAGGAGACCAGTCTGACTCCGGCATAAAAGGTAAGTGTTTGTTTTTATTCTTATCAATATCATCCTTATAGTAGATGGCCAATTTAAGCCTTCTGTGTTTTTTTTGCAGGTCATACCTCATAAGCGTTTTGATTTTATCCCTGTTATTGTTCGCCTGGGTGGGAATAAAGGTTAAACCCCTGTTTAAGAGGGAACACTGTGCATCACTCAAAGCAAAGGTTTTAGACAGGTTACACACATTCTTTTTCTTTTTTGGAACTTTTTATTTTTCAAGAATTTTCACAACAAAGGAGCATTCCCTGAGCCAAGAGCAATAAGATCAATAACAGAGACACTGGTGCCACATATACAATATTTCAAAATAAATGCAGTACAACAAACCGGATCACCAAAGACTTTGAATACCCGTAGAAAAAAAAGAAAAAAAAAAAAAAAAAAACTATGACAGAGCAGATTGCAATTCACTGGACTCATTGCAGCCCGAAATCATACACCCAAATATAATTTCACCAAATGCCATCTTTGATTAAACTTGTCTACTTTGAGTTGTAAACATGCGGTCATTTTTTCCATCCTATATACTTGTTTTACCCTATTCTTCCACTCTTCTATAGATGGTGACGGAACTTGTTTCCAGTTAGCCGTAATAGTTTTTTTAGCTACTAATAGTAAAATGTGCAAAATATACTTTTGGTCTACGTCAAAATAATCTGGTATTATATTTAGTAAATAAAACAAAGAGCTTGAAGGTATTTCTCTGTGTATAATTGTCTCTATTTCATTCCTAATCCCCTTCCAATACTCACTGATAACAGGACAGTCCCAAAGAATGTGCGTATGATCACCAATCTTCCCACACTGTCTCCAACATAGGGCCGCTGAAGGGTTTTTGACAAATCTAGAAATTACAAGTGGGGTACGAAAGAATCTTATTACAAATTTCCAACTGAATTCTTTCCACATTTGACTGTTAATTCCTTTGTGACTGTCCTCACACAATTTGTCCCATTTTTCGTCCTCTATTGTAGAATTGGATTCTAATTCCCATTCTTCTTTTACATTATAGGTGTTTTGATAATTGTTAGATGAGAGAATTTTATACAAATGTGAAACATGCTTCTTGGTTGGAAAGTTTTTTTCTGCAATGGTAATAAAATATTGTTCTATATCATTTGGATTTCTATTAAGTCTATCGCGTTCCTTGTGACTAATAATGTAATGCCTAATTTGCATATATCTATATAAATCGTTTGCAGGGAGACCGAACTGTTCCTGAAGTTGTGCAAAGGACTTTAAGTCGGCCCTATCGAATAATTGGTTTAGTATTTTAAGACCTTTAGCTGCCCATCTCTTAAAGCCTTGGTCCCACGTGGAAGGTGGAAAGTCTATATTGCCCACAATAGGCATAGCTCTGGAGACTGACCCTGTATCTCTAAGCATCTTTTTAACTTCTGTCCATATTTTTAAAGTGTGTCTGGTCCATTCATTTCCAATTTTCAATCTATTAACACCTCTGATGTCTAGGAAGGGAAGAGTAGATAATTGTATACCTTTAGTTTCACCCCTTTCTATTTGAAGCCATTTTGCTTCCTCATCCCCTCCAATCCAAGTCACAATGGCTGATAACTGCGCCGCCCAATAATAGCATTTCAAATCTGGTAAAGCTAAACCACCCCTATTTTTGGGTAGATTAAGTGTTTTAAGTTTAATTCTTGCTCTTTTTTGTTGCCAAATAAATTGGGATATTAATTTATTGAGCATGGTAAATGTTGAGACTGGGACTCTTACTGGCAGAGATTGAAACAAGAACAGAAGACGAGGAAGCAAGTTCATTCTGACAGTTTCCACTCTGCCATATAGGGATAAAGGTAGGACCTCCCATCGGGACAAGTCAGTTTTGATTTTCTTAATCAATTTGTTATAATTAGCATCGAACAATTTTGAGGGTTTGGGTGTGAGAATTATCCCTAAGTACCTAAATCCTTGTTCTGACCAACGAAAGGTCTCACTAAGTTGGCTTGGTCGTTGTCCAGATGTCATTATTGCTTCTGACTTACTTTGGTTGATTTTGTATCCAGATATATCACCATATTCCTTTAAGCAATGCATGAGCTTGGGCACTGATGTAAGAGGGTGCTTTATAAATAATAAAATATCATCCGCGAAGAGGGCAATTTTATGAGTTGCCCCTTCCCCATCCCTGATTCCTTGTATGTGGTCATCTTGGCGTATGGCCTCTGCCAGAGGCTCTATACTCAGGGCGAACAAGATGGGGGACAACGAATCTCCCTGACGCACCCCCCGCTCCACGTTGAAAAATTCTGAACAACACCCGTTAACTCTAACCTTAGATTTGGAATTTTTATAAAATAACTTAACCCAACTTACAAATGTTTCGCCAAAGCCCATCTCAATTAGTGTATGTTTAAGAAATTGCCAATCAACACGATCAAACGCTTTTTCGGCGTCTAAACCGAGAAGCATGGATGGTTGGGGATCTTTTGTCATCAATGACTGTAAGTTTAGGGCTCTTCTTACGTTATTAGATCCCTGTCGACCCATGATAAACCCAGTTTGATCTGGATTAATAAGTTTTTTTATATACTTTTGAATTCGAGTGGATATAATTGATGTCAATATTTTATAGTCCACGCAGAGAAGACTGATTGGACGGTAACTTGCACATTGTAGTGGATCTTTTCCCTCTTTGTGAAGGACTGTGATGATCGCCTCAGACCAGGACTCTGGAGGATTCCCCGAATTTAGGACATAATTATAAAGCCTGCATAGTATGGGTGTGAGATCGTTATTAAAGGCCTTGTAAAATTCTCCTGCGAACCCGTCTGTTCCTGGTGTCTTGTTGTGTTTCAATTTACCAATAGTCTCTCTAATTTCATCTTCTCTAATAGGCTCAACTAGGCTTGAGGCTTCATCTGTTGACAGTTTAGCCATTTTCACTGATTTAAAAAACGTATGAATTTTGTCTTGTTTTGATTCCTGATTTTGACTCTTGTATAACTGTTCATAAAATTTTGCAAAATTGTCTGATATTGTTTTTGGACTAGTTGCAATTAAACCACTATTAAGTTGCTTAATTTTTGGGACAATACGGCTCGCTTGAGCCTTTTTCAGTTGAAATGCTAATAAACGGCTAGCCTTATTTCCAAATTCGTAGTATTTCCTGTCAATAAATCTGAGGGCTCCCTCCGCCCTGTAAGTCAACAAGTCATCTAATTTATTTCTATTTTCTTTAAGTTTATCTAAAGCCTCTTTTTCCCTTGTTTGTGTTCATTTTCCAATCTTCTGATTTCGTTCTCCAACTGGAATTGTTTTTGCATCCTCTGTTTCTTTAATCTGGATCCTATGGAGATTATTTTGCCCCTTATTGTGGCTTTTGCTGCATCCCACAAGACGGACGGTGAGACCATTCCATTATCGTTGAAAACAAAATATTCATTTATGGCTGTCTGTATTTCTTCTCGAATAGACGGATCCGTTAAAATCGATACATTTAACCGCCAATACCGAAAACAGGGTTCTAAACCTAAGTCAAGTTTCATTGTCACAGGACTATGATCCGAAATTGTAATTGATTCTATTAAACATTCCTTAACCTGATGAATGTTTTTTTTTGTTATTAGGAAGTGATCTAGTCTGGAGTAGCTGCCATATACCTGGGACATAAATGTAAAATCTTTCTCCTTTGGATGGAGATGGCGCCAAATGTCAATTAGCCCGAGTTCTGTCATCATAGTCGCTAGACTTTTTGACATTCTGTTTTGGGATTTGAATGTTGAGGGTAATTTGTCTAATTTATTGCTTAGAACACAATTCATATCCCCACCTATAAGCAGTAAGCCCTCTCCTTTCTCTGCCAGAAGATTTGCGAGTTTTTTGAAGAAAAATGGACAATCCTCGTTCGGGGCATATACATTTAGAATACTCAATTTTATCCCTGCAATGGTTCCCACTACCATTATATATCGTCCCTCTGGATCCTGATAAACTTTTTCACAGCTAAAGTAAACAGACTTATTAATCAGAATGGCTACCCCACGTTTTTTACTATTTCCATAGGAGCTGAAATATACTTGGTCTACCCATTCCCTTTTTAACTTTAGATGTTCCTTTTCCGTGAGGTGCGTCTCTTGAAGCAGGGCGATCGCACACTGCATCTTCTTTAATTGTGTCAGAATTTTCTTCCTCTTAATTGGGCTGTTTATACCATTTATGTTATATGTTATTAAAGTCAATGGTGTCATCATTAAGGTTCAGTTTAATAAGCTGATAAATTGTCACTGTCTCAAAATACATGTCTCTCATACAGAAATATAAAAGCAAAGTAACCTTCCTGTAAAATAATCTTGGATAAACCTCTCGATTCAGGGAGAACACATAAAGAACACTTTGAACACATAACAGAACTTCCAAAAGTGCAGCCAGCCATAGTCCCTGAACTGTAACCATGCCTGACCCCCGATAACATTGGGACAGAGAGTGGTGGGCTCTCTGTGACAAAGAGCACATTGTGTGCAATCAAGACCAGTATTACACTAGGGTGTAAAAAAGGTCTCTGTGAGTGTAGCTCACTCATGTAAATAAAACAAAAGGTCTCCTTTTTTTCTTTTTTTTTCCTTATTTGTGACAACTTATAATGTTCTCAATCAACAATTATACCTTCAGTCTGTTCTCATCATATTCCTACATGGCTTTACGTTACCTTTAACCAGTTTTAATATTTTATCTTCACCTGTCTTATCTTCATGCTCGCTCCTGTTCCATCATGGCCTTCAGATCTGCTACCGACAACGTCCCGCCCTTCTTTCTCTTCGAGCTGATGTTCCATCCGTCTGCTAGACTTTCTTCGAGACGCTCTCTTTCTCCGTGAGACACCTGGACACCCAACCGCTCCAGGGTGTCCGATGCCTCCATCAGCGAAGCAAAAGTGCTGTCTCCCGAGTCCGTTTTAATCTTCAGGCGTGCTGGATACATACACTTCGCCTGTACGCCCTTCTGTTTCAGCTGCTTGACAACTGCATGCACTTTTGCCCGTCTCTTTTGTAACTCGGGGGAGTAATCTTGATCGAAGAAAATCTTCTTGCCTTGAAACGAAACCTGTCCTTGTCTCCACGCTTGCTGTATAACAACATCTTTCACCGCTGCGTCCAGAAATCTCACAATTATTGAGCGAGGAGGCGCCGCCGGGTTTAACGGCTTGGACAGGAGCGACCGGTGGGCTCTTTCGATCCTTATGTCCAGATCTGGTGGCAGCGTCAGTTCTTTAGGCAGTAGATCTTTAACAAACTCAGCCACGTTCCCTTCCTCACTCCCCTCTGGAATCTGGAAGATGCGTAAGTTGTTTCTCCGTAACCTGTTAAATCGTCACATGTGGCTGCAAGCTGTGTTTCTCGCTGAAGCAGGTATCGCAGCACCCGGTGTTGCCTCCCTGTTACCTCCTCAGCCGCACCCATGCGGTCCTCCAACTCGTCAATCCTCCTCCTG
This sequence comes from Fundulus heteroclitus, assembly GCF_011125445.2. Lineage (NCBI taxonomy): Eukaryota > Metazoa > Chordata > Actinopteri > Cyprinodontiformes > Fundulidae > Fundulus > Fundulus heteroclitus. Next base: position 40,932 of record NW_023396783.1, on the reverse strand, counting down.
TGGTCATTCAGTTGTGTCTTTATTTCGGACACAGATGTCTCCAGGCGACCAAGTACCTCTTTGGTTTGCTTATGTCCCTCGGCGTTTTCCTGTCGCATCTTTCTCATCTCTTCCAGCATAGACGTCTCGCCCGCTAGCTTATCATGTTTTTGGCTAGCGTTAGCACCTGGTTGGTCTGAGCCTGAGCTAATGCTGCTAGCCGGGCTTGGCGATCTTCGTTTTTTTTTGTCGTCAAATTCCTTGGAATTCGCTTGTTTGTTTCCCAATCTGGTCTTTGAAGGGCCGCTCATTTTGTAGTCATGTATTGTATAAACTGAATGGTATTTCTTGATAAAGTTGTCGTTATTTTTCTAACATTTAACGGAGCCTAACGTTTAAGCTGTTGCTTCTATCATGACGTCACCGGAAGTCGGTTACACACATTCTTATTCACAATATTAGAGTGCCCCTCCTGCCTTTGCAGGCTCTTGGGGCCATCTAATTTAACCACTCACTCCAGTGCTTCTTGATACAAGCTGCCGTGGCCTTGGACCAGTGGACGTTGTCCCCGGTCACTGTGAAGGCCCTCTTCTCCAGCGCAGGGATGTGGTGGCTGCGCTGTGAAATGCGGCTGTTCAGGTACGTGAGGGTTACCTGTTCTTGGAGCGGCAGCTGCGGGGAGAAGTTAATAACCGGCACAAAGATTTCCGCATTTGGACAGGTGATCCTGGCTGCTCTAAGTGCGGCCCTCATCTCCTTCACAGCCGCCTTTTTGTCCCGCTGGGCCCTGTGGTTGATGCCCAGGGACAGGATGAGTTGTTCCACGTGCTCAGCCACCGGTGTCCTCTGCAGCAGGTGGGTCAGGTGCTTCCACCTAGCACCCGGAAAACTGTCCACCTGCACATCAGGGTTATTCATGGCGGGCAGCCTGCCCACATTAGAATCCCCAACCACAACATATTTCTTGTGCAGGTTAAGAGACCAGTCCCGGGTTTTATTCAGGGTCACTATATGTTTGGCTGCAGCTATTACCTGGGCATCTGATGGAGCAGAGGTCTCACCGTTGGAGGAAGACGCAGCTGGGACCGGGGTCCGCATCCTGGAGCCAAAGGTGAGTCTCCGCTGGGTGCTGATCTGCAGCCTCCGGTGCAGGGCAGTCGACCTAGGTCCCAATAAAGACCCCCTCTTAAATTCCGCAGAGCTGGAGGTCTGCGACTGTGCAGGGGAGGCTGTGGCTGCCTCTGCAGCCTCCTGGCTGCTCAACTCCCCCTGGCGGACATCAGAGGTGCTGCAGAGGTCCCCGTCAGCTGTGGGGGACGCTGTCGTCCCAGGAGGAAGAGGAGGAAGAGGAGGAGCCGTCTGCGGTGTCCCCGGAGCAGGGCAGGCTCTCCTGCATGAGCTGCAGGATCGCTGCTGGCGCTGAGGAAGAGGAGGGGGTGCTGTCCCTCCGTTGCTCCCCTCGTTGATCGCTGCTGGCGGGGTCCAGCTGCTGTGAGGAGGCGTCGTCATGGCCGCTGGGGTGGTCGTCACGGGACCGGGAGGTGGAGGAGATGGTGAGCGCGGTGGAGGCTGTGGGTGGCGCGGTGATCCGCCCTGGTTCTCCTCCCCGTCCACATCCTGGTGCTGCCGTTCCGTCCGGTGTGCTGGAGACGTGCCGGAGGGAGAGGAGGAAGAGGAGGAGGAGGAAGAGGAGGGAGGCGGCGATGGGGCTGCTCTGGCGGCGGGGGAAGCGGCTGGCGACCGCGAGGAGGACGAAGGAGAAGCCGCCCGCTGCTCCTCCTCAACCAGGAACAGCTGGACCTCATCAGCCGTCTGCAGGTTGAACCTCCTGCCCAGGTTCCGCTGCGCCCATCTGACAGCCACCTCTAGCGGCGCCAGGAGGTCACCTCCGAGGCCCAGGAGCGTCCGCTTCTCCGCCGCACGGACCTCCGTGTAATGGTCCCTCAGGATGGTGACCGTGTTGAACGCCCAGTTTCTGGCGTTCCCCTCGATTAAATCGAGCGTCTTTGAGGTGGGATGAGCCGGCTTGATGGTGGAAGCCAGGCTAAACATGATCCGCTGGATTGCGGGCGGATCACGGTCATCCCGCGACACATTATTTAGATGATGTGTCGCCTTCAGCAGTCTGTGCAAGGCTCGGACCTTTTCGGTAAAGTTCGGGTCCACAGACTGCTGGTAATGGTTACGGTTCTGGCCGTAATTCTGTCCCCGGGGCACGTACCGGTTCCGCTGCTGCTGTCGCCGCTGCTGCTGCTGCTGGTAACGCCTCCTCCGCTGTGCTGCGTTCCAGTCCCGGCTGCGGGAGCGTGGGCGGGGCTGCCGGTGCGGCTGGTAGCGGTTCCGCGGTGGCCGGGAGCTTCTGCTGCGGCTTGCGGGATGGCCCCGGGTCACGGAAGCGTAGCTCCGCCTCCAGTGCTGCGGAGGATGGACCCGGTTGTTCCGCGTGTCCCTGCGGGCGGGGCGTTCACGGTCCGCCGGCTGCCATCGGCGCTGTCTCCCCCGGCGGTGCTGGACGGTGGTCCACCCCTCATCTGGGTCCGGGTAGCGTTCCCAAGCCATCCCGAGGGCGAGCTCATTAAATAAGATATATAATATCTAGGCTAACTGTAACTGCTATATAAGTTAATAAATAAATAAATAAATAAAAGCAGACTCAGCTTCTTTTTTGGCCGTTTGGCCTTTTATTACGAGCTAACTGAGAACAGCAAACGTAACGCAACGTTTCGGTAAGGAATCAACCTTCTTCAGGCAAGTCTGCTGTCTCAACTGACAGAATCACACAACATGTACTTTATATAGCAGCATATTTTGAATATTTGAAATACAGTAGCCGTTACTGTACACACTCCACGATAGGTCAGGAAAAAGATACATCCTGATGGCATGCGCAGTAGCCAGTACAGTAGCCAGTACAGTCAGAACAGCTGATTTTTGTTTATCTGCGCTGCTGACATCTTCTGACCGTTTCAGGAACTACAACAAATGCAGGTTGCCGTTCATAACACCCAGTTGTCGGAAAACAGCCGCAAACAACCGCAGCAACGTCGGGAATCATAGACTATATACAGTATTTACAGAATGTACAATATTTACAAGTATATACAATACAATACAACTCGCTGTGAGTGGCCCTTATAACATTTTTGCTCTAGTGATGCACATTCTGTTTGTTAAATGAAGTATATGTTTATTTATTTATTAAATTGTACAGTATTTATTCATATATGTATATATTAAATGATGTATTTATTTATTTATTTATATATGTATAGTTTTTTTAGTATTTATTTATTTATTTAGATATACCGTATTTATTCGTTTGTGTATTTATTAACTTATTATTTATTATAAAAATCCAGGGTTAGGCTGGATCCACAGGGTTCAAGGTGAGGTCTATAACAGGGGAGGTTAGGTTTAGGCCAGGACTCCCCTAGGTTAAGTTCAGGCATGCAACCTCTGGGAAGTTGGGTTTAAGCATGCAGCCCCTGGGAAGTTGGGTTTAGGCAAATACCTCCTAGGAGGTTAAGGTTAGGGAAAGGCCCTTGGGTAGGGGCAACAGATAAGGGGTCAAAGTAAGACCTGCTGGGATGGAGGGTTGGGTTTAGGCATACCACAGAAGTCCACAGGCTGGAGGAATCCACATTAGGATGTAAGTGAAGGGAGATGATAATAATAACCCGGTCTTTTTTCCTTTTAACAGGAGCTGGACCACCATCAAGGTCGTCACAGAGAAGGCAGGACACGGGAGCACATCCTAGACAGGAGGCTCTGGCCGGTAAGGGTTGGGGTTTGGGTTAGGGTCAGAGGTCAGAGGGCCCAAACCCTCTTCCCCCCTCCCCCTCGACCCCTCCCTCCCCCCAGTGCACGGGCACGTCCTGTCAGGAGCATCTCCCGTGAAGCCTACCTCTCATTTAGACCTCTTGGGAGGAGCGTGTCCAGCCTGTGGATCCAAATCCTTTCAGCCCTTCTCCTCTGGGCTGCAGACCAGGTTGGGTTACACTCCAGCACAAGTGCTGAGAGTGCATCCCAGCCGTGGTCTATGAAATGTTGCACTAGGGGACGCTGTGTGTTTTTTTGTTTTTGAATGTTGTACCTGTGCTGCGTAAATCGGGTCAGGAGGCTGTTTCCCGTTTCGCCCACATACTGGATCTTACAGATTTGGCATGTTATCAAATAAACACAATTTTTTGATTTAGGGTGTCCTGATCGGTCTGATTTGAAAATTGTGTTGTTAAATCTGTTCCTTACCCAGTGCAGCTGTTTGAAGAATCCACCCTGACCTCTGGCCTTTGGTGTCTTTAGAGGCCCACCTCAGCACGGACGAGGAAATCCCTCAGGTTTTTATTTCTTTTGTAGGCCGCAATTATCCTGTGGTTTGGTAGCAAAGATGTGTCAGATTGGAATTTAGTGAAATTCTGTTTGACACCATGAACAAAGCGTCCTGCTGATGAGGAGAATTGAGTGATCAGGGGGATCATCGGTGATGAATCGGGGGGTCTGGAGTCTAGGAAGCTCTTCCTGCATGCTCTCAGGAAGGCTCTGGAATATCCTCTCTTATAAAGCGCTGAAAAGAGCGTCCTAGCTGCCTCCTCAAAGTCTGATTTTTGTGTGCAAATTCTGTGAATTCGGAGGAGCTGGGATTTAATAAGGCCCGCATATGTGTGTTTTGGATGGTAACTGGTTTTGAATAAAAGAGCATGTGTGTCTGTGGGTTTAAAGAAAACCTTTAAATCTAATTTATGTGTTGTATCAAATTGTTCTCCTTTGTATGTGGTGGTGTCCAGGAAGTCGACCACTTTAACGCTGGTGGTGGACTTAACCTTGATGGATGGATTGTAAGTGTTTAGGTGCTGGAGGAATTCTTGAAATTCTGCTTCTGAATGAGTCCAGACTCCCCAGATGTCATCCAGGTACCTGTAGTAATGCAGGGGGGCCTTCCTGCATTACTACAGGGCCCCGGCCTCCCACTCGGCCATGAAGATGTTTGCGTAGGCCGGTGCAAACTTTTTGCCCATGGCAGTACCCTTGATTTGGAGGAAAAATTGGCCATCGAATATAAAATCATTTCTTTTTATGTTTATTTCTAACAATTGAATGAGTTCTCTGTCTGGCCTCCTCGAATTGGGATATTTCAAAATTATGTTTTTTATGCAGCCAATTCCTTCATCTATATCAATATTTGTGTACAAACTGTCAATGTCAATGGTAAATAGAATAGAGTCCTGAGGTAAAGAGATTGACTTGATTTTTACCACAAAGTCATAGGTGTCCTTGATATACCTTTGGTGCCGAATTGAGAGAGGGTACAAATAATGATCAATAAACTCCGCTGTATGATAACTTTCGCTATTACAGTCCCTCCCAGGAGGGATTTCAAATGGTTTGCTCCATTTCTCAGGTTCCTTGTGGATCTTAGGGAGCAAATAGAACCTCCTTGCCCTGGGTTCAGTGGAGCCACGCAGGTAAGTTTTCTGTTTAGCATTGATAAATTTCTTCCTGTGCAGGTCCTCTAGGATTTTATTAATTAATGGGGCTGTATCTTTATAAATAGGGGTATCTAATTTCTTATATGTTTCATTATGTAATTGTTTGTATCCCTCCCACAGATATTGCTCTCTGTCCATAATAACAATGGCGCTGCCTTTATCAGCAGGTTTAATCACAATATTATTATTATTCATTAGTTCTTTGAGAGCTTCTGTTTCTTCTATATTTAGGTTAGGTATAGTTTTAATAAATTTAAATTCTTTGTCCAAATATTTCAGGTCCTGGGAAATCAATTTCTCCACCTCAGGAGGGAGGGAGTTAATTGGAGGAGACCAGTATGACTCCGACAATATATTATTATCAATAATATATTGATAATATTATTATTATCAATATCATCTTTATAATAGATGGCCAATTTAACCCTTCTGTGGTATTTTTGCAGGTCATACCTCATCAACGTTTTAATTTTATCCCTGTTATTGTTACCCTGGGTGGGAATAAAGGTTAAACCCTTGTTTAAGAGGGAACACTGTGCATCACTGAGAGCAAATGTTTTTGACAGGTTACACACATTCTTATTTACAATATTAGAGTGTCCCTCCTGCCTTTGCAAGCTCTCGGGGCTATCTAATTTAACTACTCACTCCAGTGCTTTTTCATACGAGCATGTGGCCTTGGACCAGTGGACATTATCACCGGTCACCGTGAAGGCCCTCTTCTCCAGCGCAGGGATGTGGTGGCTGCGCTGTGAAATGCGGCTGTTCAGGTAAGTGAGGGTTACCTGTTCTTGGAGAGGTAGCTGTGGGGAGAAATTAATAACAGGCACAAAGATTTCAGCATTGGGACAGGTGATCCTGGCTGCTCTAAGTGCTGCCCTCATCTCCTTTACAGCAGCCTTTTTGTCCCTCTGGGCCCTGTGGTTGATGCCCAGGGACAGGATTAGCCGTTCCACGTGCTCAGCCATCGGTGTCCTCTCCAGCAGGTGGGTCAGGTGCTTTCAGCTAGCACCCGGAAAACTGTCCACCTGCACATCCGGGTTATTCATGGCCGGCAGCCTGCCCACATTAGAATCCCCCACAACAACATGCTTCTTATGCAGGTTAAGAGACCAGTCCCGGGTTTTATTCAGGGTCACTATATGTCTGGCTGCAGCCATTACCTGAGCATCTGATGGAGCAGAGGTCTCACCGGTGGAGGAAGATGCAGCTGGGACCGAGGTCCGCATCCTGGAGCTGAAGGTGAGTCTCCGCTGCGTGCTGATCTGCAGCCTCCGGTGCAGGGCAGTCGACCTCGGTCCCAATAAAGACCCCCTCTTGAATTCTGCAGAGCTGGAGGTCTGCAACTGTGCAGGGGAGGCTGTGGCTGCATCTGCAGCCTCCTGGCTGCTCAACTCCCCCTGGTGGACATAAGAGGTGCTGCAGAGGTCCCCGTCAGCTGTGGGGGACGCTCTCGTCCCAGGAGGAAGAGGAGGAGCCGTCTGCGGTGTCCCTGGAGCAGGGCAGGCTCTTCTGCATGAGCTGCAGGATCTCTGTTGGCGCTGAGGAAGAGGAGTGCCTTCATTAGCGGGTGGTGGAAGGGGTGTGGTCCCTCTGCTGTCCCCCTCGTCGATCGCTGCTGGCGGGGTCCAGCCGCTGTGAGGAGGCGTCGCCAAGGCCGCTGGGGTGGTCATCACGGGGCTGGGGGGTGCAGGAGGGTCGTGCGCCTCAGCGGATGGAGGAGATGAGCGCGGTGGAGGCTGTGAGTGGTGCGGTGATCCGTCCTGGTCCTCCTCGCTGTCCACATCATGGTCCCGCACTCAGTTCCGTCCGGTGTGCTGAGGGCGTGCTGGTGGAAGAGGAGGGAGGCGGCGATGGGGCGACGTGGGCGGCGGGGGAAGCGACAAGCGACCACGAGGAGGAGGATGGAGAAGCCGCCCTCTGCTCCTCAACCAGGAACAACTGGACCTCATCAGCCGTCCCCAGGTTGAATCTCCTGCCCAGGTTCCGCTGTGGCCATCTAACAGCCACTTCCAGCGGAGCCAGGAGGTCACCACCGATGCTCAGGAGCGTCCGCTTCTCCGCAGCGCGGACCTCCGCACAATGGTCCCTCAGGATGCTGATAGTGTTAAACGCCCAGTTCCTGGCGTTTCCCTGTATCAAATCGAGGGTTTTTTGGCTGGGATGAGCTGGCTTGATGGTGGAAGCCAGACTGTCCGTGATCCGCTGGAGGCCGGGCGGATCACGGTCATCCTGCGACACATAAATGATGTGTCGCCTTCAGCAGTCTGTGCAAGGCTCGGACCTTTTCGTTAAAGTTCAGGTCCACAGACTGCCGGTAATTATTACGGTATGAGCCGTAATTGTGTGCCCGGGGCACGTACCGGTTCCGCTGCTGTTGCCGCTGCTGTTGCTGGTACCGCCCCCTCCGCGGTGCCGAGTTCCAGTTCCGGCTCCGGGAGCGTGGGTGGGGCTGCCGGTGCGGCTGGTAGTGGTTCCGCGGTGGACGGAAGCTTCTGCTGCGGCTTGTGGGGCGGCCCCGGGTCACGGAAGCATAGCTTCGCCTCCAGTGCTGCGGTGGAGGACCCCGGTTGTCCGGCACGTCTCTGCGGCCGTGGTGTTCACGGTCCGCCGGCTGCAATCGGCGCTGTCTGCCCTGGCGGTGCTGGACGGTGGTCCACCCCTGATTTGAATCCGGGTAGCGGTCCCAGGCCATCCTGAAGGTGAACTCATTAAATAAACTATATAATTATCTAGGCTGACTGTTACTGACTGCTATATAAGTTAATAAAAAATAAATAAATGAGGACTCAGCTTCTTTTTTTGGCTGTTTGGCCTTTTATTAGCGAGCTAACAAGACAGCAAACGTAACGCAACGTTTCTGTCCGGAATGGACCTTCATCAGGCTGCTTGCTGTCTCAACCGACAGAAACACAGAACAGACTTTATATAGCAGCATGTTTTGAACATTTTTGAATACAGTAGCCGTTACTATAAACAGTCCACGATTGGTCAGAAAAAGAAACAATTTGATGGCCTGCGCAGTGACCACTACCGTCTGGATAGCTGGTTCTGCTTGGACACTGCTGCTGCCATCTAGCTACCATTTCAGGGACTACAACAACAAGCACTTCTTGTTGTAGTCCATTGCACCAAGATGTCGGAAAAACAGCCGTAAACATTCGCGACAACGTCAGAAACAATAGACTATGTACAGTATTTACAGACTTTACAATATTTACAAGTATGTACAATAAAAATAGGCTATGAGTGGCCCTTATGACATTTTTTGCTGTAGTGATGCACATTCTATATATTAAAAAGTGTATATTCATTTATTTATGTATATCTGTACATTGTTTATTTATTTATTTAAATGTACAGTATTTATTTATTATAAAAATCCAGGGATAGGCTGGATCAACAGGGTTCAGGGTGAGGCCTTTAACAGGTGAAATTAGGTTTAGACAAGAACTCCTAGGTTGAGTTTAGGCATCCCACCCCTAGGAAGTTAGGGTTGGGTTTAGGCCAGTACCCCCTAGGAAGTTAGGTTTAGGCAAGTACCCCCACTGAGGTTAGGGTTAGTGAAAGGCCCTTGGGTAGGGGCAACAGATGAGGGGTCAAAGTAAGACCTGCTGGGGGTAGAGGGTTGGGTTGAGGCCTACCACAGAAGTTTAACCACAGGCTGGAGGAACCCACATTAAGAGGTAAGTGAGGGGAGATGATAATAACCCGTACTTTTCTTCCTTTTGACAGGAGCTGGACCACCATGAAGGTCGTCCCAGAGGGGTAGGGTTAGGGTTAGGGTTAGGAAAGAAGGGACGAGCCTGTCCCCGAAAGGGAACAGGGGCTGCGCGGTCCTTCCTCCAAAACGTTCCCATACCTCACAACCTGCCAGCTGTCACCTGGCCACATTTTTTATTTTTTTATTTTTTTCTGTTGCACAATTTGCAGTCAGCTTTGTTATATAGCCAATAATGTGTTTTAGGTGTGTTTGTAGGAAATATTTGTATATATCAATCTGTTTTTTTTTTTTTTTTAAATTAAAAAATAAAAAAATGCTATCTTTTTTATGAAATTAATGTGTGCCAAATCCGCAACGTTTTGACCCCTCTTTTTTTTTTTTTTTTTTTTTTATACATTTGGATTTTTAGTGTTTAACCAATATATCCACCTTCTTTTCCATTTTTCCTTTCAGTATCGGTCCATGATGGGTTGCTTTGAAGGCCTGAAATTCTGACTGAATGCCAATTGTGTTTAATGAAATGTTGAACTAATGGTGTCTCTGTTTATTTTTTATGTATTATATTATATTTGTGTTGCCAAATTCGTGTAGCTAATGTGTTTTTTGTTTCTCTTATATTTTTGAATATGTTTTGTAGTACTTTGGGCTTTGTTTGTTGTAGTGGTTGAAGTTTTGCTCTTACTAATATGTCTTTAACAATTTTATTTCGTCTATATGCCATGTTGAAATCTTTTAACAATTCATGTTGTTCAATGTGTTCTCGGTAGTTGTTTTTAATGTGAGATTTATTTTTTTATTCAATGTGGAATAATGAATTACAATTGGAATGATTTGTTTTTGTGTCTTTTGTCCTTTTTCATTAAATGTTTTAAAGGAGAAGTCCGGTCAAAATCAGAATTCAAACTGCTGAAAGTACTTTAAATATAAAACTACTACATACTCTGCAATAAATTATAAGTTTTTTTAATTAAGAATAATTTTCATTTAATCATGTTTATGTGGAGGAATCCACCTTGGTCAAGAATAGTACTGTCACCTCTCATTTTGTGACGTCACTCAGCGGACCCGCTGTTGAGCAACAACACACTATTTTCCAAGACGGCAACGACTGGTGCTCTGTACGAAGCAGAGAGTGATGAAGTACTTAGTGACAGTGATGGGAGTTCCGGGGAGCTATCATCATCTAATAGCGATATGGATTTTTTTTTTAGAAGAGTTTCTTGACAGAAACCGGACTTATTTCCAGTGCAAACTCAGTCGGGTCCTCCAACAGATGTATATATACGCGTGCGCGTGTGTGTGTGCGCGCGCGCCCCGCCGCAGCACGGCTTTACCGGCGCTGCGGCGGAGGAGAGATCGCGCTGAAGTGACTTGAGTTATATTTGCCCCTTAGTAAATAGGGCATTTGGTCATTATTGTATAAATATTAAAATATAAAAGCGTTCCAGCACATGCTGGAACGCACAGATGATTACCGACCAGAGGGGTCGGCCTCTGGTCGGTAATCATCCCCGCAAATTCTAAATAAAAAATTCTAAATTAAAACATAACTTACCGAAAATCCTCGCTCTCATGTCATGTTCAAAACATTCTTCTTCGAAATGGTCACTGCATATGACGTGTTTTCTCTCTGGCCAGAAGTTAGATGGCAAATCCGCTCTCTTCAAGTTGGCAATCCAGCAACGAGCCCGGTGGCTCATAAATCAGAAAGTTGAAATAAGCAATGTTTTTTCCACTTTTACCAGTTGTGTTGGAACATCCAATGGCCATGCATGTGAGCATTGTTGCTTTAACAATAGCTCTTGCGAATGTCAGTGGTGAAGTCCTCTGGAAATCTGAAATAATTGTTGATGATCGCAGCTGTGTAGAACGGCTCCTATTGACTTTGCTTAGAAAGAGCGGAGAAATGCTGTTGCCACTCCGCTTTTCCACGTCGCAGGATGTGATGTCATATACACAGTGATCCAGACGACAATTTATGTTTTTATTTTCTTATTGATTAAAGATAAGTTCATTAAATAACCACAAACGTATTAGTTTTAATTATAGCTAATGGTCCCCTGATTTTTCCTTGTTGACCGGACTTCCCCTTTAAGACATTGTCGTAAAAATGTCCTAGAATAACCTCTATTTCTTAATGATTGAAAAAGAATTTTAACTGCATTCCTAAAATCTTTTTCTGTTGTACAAATCTTATGAAACCTAATTAGTTGTGATTTAACTAATCCTTTGAAAGTATGTTTGGGGTGAAAACTTGTTTTGAATAAAAGTGCATGAGTGTCCGTTTCATTGAAGAAAACTTTGATATCAAGTTTCTGGTTTGTCATGAAATTTGCTCCCTTATTGTCATGGTTTTCAGGTGACGAGTCCACATGCAGATACGATCGGGAGGCAAAACACAGTTTAAAGATGTTTATTATAAGAAACAAGCAGATCTAAGGACGGGACTACGGGTGAGTCGGCTGGGTCAGAACGTCAAGGCTGGCGAGTCGGTAAGAAAGAGGAAGTCAGGAACTCTGAAGGTTGAACCAGGGGAATAGCTAGAAGTGCGCTGCTTACCATTTAGCCGGGCGGACCTAACCGGGAAGAAGTAGCGTCGGGAATACTCTATGATTCTACTCAGCTGGAGTTAGGCGGCTGGTGGCTGAGGACGGCTGATGTAACTGGCGAGGGATCCTGAGCGAACCTCGTCGGCAACGGTTGACAGATGGATTGACCAGAGTGAATGCAGAACCAGCAGGAACCGGGAGAGGGGAACTCAGGCCTCGCTGGGTAACATCCAGGAAGTATGAGGGGAGCGCCAGAGCAAAATCTGAGCAGGCGGTTCTGCTGGTCTGTTTCTTCGGAACGAGACGTCAAGACGGGTGAGTGCATCCAAGCACAAAAATCTGAGGCAAACAGAGATCCAAAAATTAGTCAAAAAACGAAGAGCAAAAACTCACAAGCTGGTGTCCGAGCGTAGGGACAGAGGCCACGTCGTACCACGACTGGTAAAGGCTCTGGCGTCTTCCATCTGTCAGCGCTCTGCTTAAGAAGCCAGAGGAAGCCGCCTGCAACGAGCTGCAGGTGTGGGCCACGCCTCCTCAGCCAACCAGACACACCTGTGGAATAGAGTTAGAGTAGAGCAGCACAGAGAATCCTGACACTACCCCCCCCTCAACGGCCGCCTCCTGGCGGCCCAGACGAAGAGGTGCTGGGCTGAGTAGCCCAAAAATCTGAAATCAAGTCCTTATCCAAAATAGTAGCTGCGGAAACCCACGAGCGCTCCTCAGAGCTACGACCCTCCCAGTCGACGAGGTATTGGTGACCCCTACCTCGCCGACGGGCATCCACAACCCTGAGAACCCGAGGGTTCTGACTGTCCTGGGAGGGTGGAGGGGGTCCGGAAGGAGGGCACAAGTTGCTGTCCAAAACGGGCTTGATCTGGGACACATGAAAAGTAGGGTGTACTCGGGAGTGAGGGGGCAAACGTAAACGGACAGTGCTCGGGTTAATCACTGTCTCTATCTCATAGGGACCAGTGAACCGGGGAGCAAGCTTCTTAGCGGATGGATTGGACAAAACGTCTCTGGAAGATAACCAAACCTTCTGACCGGGGCGATACTGAGGAGCTGGTCGGCGGTGCTGGTCGGCAAACCTCTTGCTCCGCTCTGCGGTGCGAGTGAGGGCAGTGATGGTTGATCTCCAGATGTCCTGGCAGCGAGCAATGTAGTCGTTTACGGATGTGAAGGGAATCCTGAGTTCCTCTGTGGGTAGAAGTGGAGGCTGATATCCCAAAGCAACCTCAAAAGGTGAACGTCCAGTAGCTGAGGTGATGTGTGAATTAAGGGCATACTCCACCCAGGGCAAAAACTTGTTCCAGTCGGAGGGTGAAGATGACGTAAGGCAGCGGAGAGTAGTTTCTAGTTGCTGGTTCATGCGTTCAGTTTGGCCATTAGTCTGAGGGTGATATCCAGAGGTGAGTGTATAACGGGCACCCAGAGCAGAGCAAAAGTGCCGCCAGACCTGGGAGATAAACTGAGGACCCCGGTCAGAGAGGATATCAACAGGGATGCCGTGAAGTCTGAACACATGTCTGATAAGAAGCTGAGCTGTCTGGAGTGCGTTGGGTAATTTGCGGATGGGAATAAGATGACAGGACTTAGAAAACCGATCAACTACCGTCAAAATAGTTGACATACCTTGGGACAATGGGAGACCGGTAACGAAATCAATCGCTATGTGGGACCATGGACGTCTGGGGATGGGAAGAGGATTTAACAAACCGGAAGGTGGCTGTGTAGAAGATTTATTCTGGGCGCAAACGGGGCAGGCGAGAACATATTCTCGAACATCCTTCGTCCATGAAGGCCACCAGAATCGCCGGGAGACCTGGGACTGGGTTCTAAAAATGCCCGGATGGGCGGAAAACTTCGTGTCATGACTCCAACGTAGAACCTCAGGACGAACAGACTGGGGAACGTACTTAAGCCCAGGTGGCCCTGTACCTGGGTCCGGGTCTAAGAGTTGGGCCTGTCTGATTCTGTCCTCCAGATCCCAATGCAGCGCTCCAACCGTACAGGTGGGAGGAAGAATCGGTTCCGGCTCCCTCTCTTGTTCAGAAGATGTAAACAGACGGGACAGTGCATCAGGCTTGACATTTCTGGAGCCGGGTCTGTAGGTGATGGTGAGGTTGAATCGAGAGAAAAACAAAGACCAACGGGCCTGTCTAGAGTTGAGTCGACGTGCTGACTGCAGATAGGAGAGGTTCTTGTGATCTGTCCATATTATGATGGGCTGCTCGGATCCCTCTAACCAGTGCCGCCACTCCTCCAACGCTAGTTTAATAGCTAGTAGCTCACGATCACCTACATCATAGTTCTGCTCTGCTGGTGATAAACGACGGGAGAAGAACGCACAAGGGTGCAACTTACAGTCTACCTCCGACTGTTGGGACAAAACCGCTCCCACCCCGGTATTAGAGGCATCGATCTCTAAGATAAACTGTTTGGCTGGGTCGGGGTGAACTAGTATGGGAGCCTGGGAAAAACGGGCCCTAAGTTTACTGAAAGCCTCCTCGGCCTCTGGACTCCAGACATAAGGTACTTTGGGGGAAGTGAGAGCATGTAAAGGAGATGCTACCTGACTATAGTTCCTGATAAAGCGCCGATAGAAGTTAGCGAAACCAAGAAAGCGTTGGAGCTGTTTGCGCGACTCAGGAACAGGCCATTCCACCACTGCCCTTATCTTTTCTGGATCAGACTTCACCTGTCCGCCCTCTAAAATCAGACCAAGAAAGGAAACAGAAGACTGGTGAAAATCACACTTCTCGGCCTTAACAAATAAGCGATTTTCTAATAATCGCTGGAGAACAAGACGGACGTGTTGTTTATGTTGTTCTAGGTCACGAGAGTAAATCAGGATATCGTCAAGATAAACGAAAACAAAAACATTCAGAAAATCCCGAAGGACATCGTTCACTAATGCTTGAAAAACTGCCGGGGCATTGCACAAACCAAAAGGCATGACTAAGTATTCAAAGTGACCTAGCGGGGTCTTAAAGGCCGTCTTCCACTCATCCCCCTGTCTCACCCGAACCAAATGATAAGCGTTGCGCAGATCAAGTTTAGTGAAGATCTTAGCATTCTGGACTGGTTCGAGGGCTGAGGATAATAGAGGGAGCGGGTACTTGTTCTTAACGGTTATTTGGTTAAGCCCTCGATAATCGATACAGGGTCGAAGGGTTCCATCCTTCTTACCAACGAAAAAAAACCCCGCGCCCAATGGGGAGGATGAAGGACGGATTAACCCCGTAGCTAGAGATTCCCCTATATACTTCTCGAGCGCTTGACGTTCTGACCTGGAGATGTTGTAGAGCCGACTCACCGGTAGTGGAGCCCCAGGCAAAAGGTCAATAGCGCAATCGTAAGGGCGATGTGGGGGAAGTGAACAAGCCTGAGTCTTACTGAATACTCTCTGAAGATCGTGGTATTCCTCCGGAACTAGCGATAGGTCAAGAACGTCCCCAGACTCTGTCTCAGGGGAAGGGGTAACAGATACAGGACGAGCGGACTGTAAGCAACGAGAATGACAAGCTGGAGACCAAGATTCTAATCGGGACTCGGCCCAGTTAAACTGCGGGCTGTGGACACTTAACCAGGCTAAACCCAAAACAACGGGTGAACGCTTTACAGGGAACACAAAAAACGAAAGTTGTTCCCGGTGGTTACCCGAAACTATCACTACTGGAGGTCGAGTGCGATGGGTGATTAAGGTTAAACTCTGCCCATCCAAGGACGACACCCGGAGAGGCTCGGGTAAAGGTTCGACCGGCACACGAAGCTGATCCACTACGGTTTGATCAATTAGGTTGAAGTCCGAACCGGAATCAACTAGAGCCGAGACATCGAAAGTATCCTGATCAAACATTAACGTCACAGGTAACTGTAAGCGAGAAAGAGATGGCGCCTTAGTTACTACTCGGGGGCTAGAACTATTAACGTCCACCGTTCTCCCCGTTACGAACGGTGGACTGGATCTTTTGGCCGAACCGGACAATCCTTAAGGAAATGACCTTCCCCTCCACAGTATAGACATAAGTTGCCCGCGAAACGCTGTTGACGCTCCTTATTGGTTAAACCAACCTGGCCCAACTGCATGGGTTCAGGAGGTGATGGAGCGGACCGCGGTTCCCTATGGGTGAGCGTGGAAGGGGTGGATGATCGCATGACTTGGTTCTGTCTAACTTGGCTCCGACTACGTAGCCGGGTATCCAACCGGATGGCTAGCGCCACAAAATCCTCAAAATCCCCGGGTTCCTCCACCCGGGCTAATTCATCCTTAAGGGACTCATCAAGAGCCTGAAAAAATACTGCCTTTAACGGTCTTGGTTGCCAATCCGCCGCTGCGGCAACTGTACGAAACTCCACTGAGAAGTCAGATACGCGTCGACCGCGCTGTTTTAACGAAAGGAGATGACGAGACTGATGAGCCGAATCTAACTCGGGCGAAAAAATAGTCTTAAACTCGGTAACGAATTCCTGAAAAGTAACCCCGAATGACTGACAATCAGGGAATCGAGCCTCAGCCCAACTAAGTGCTTTACCTGTTAGGAGTCGTAGTACATAAGATATCTTAACCTCATCTGAGGCGAAAGTCTGGGGGGATCGGTTAAACACCAGTTTACACTGGAAAAGGAAACCTCCGCAACTCCCATGGTCACCAGAGAATTTCTCCGGACTAGGTGACGCGCTCTCAAGTGGCGGAGCCCAAAGCTGATTATCAGTGCTCGGAGCGACGGGAGGCGGGGTGCTAATGTTTTGAGTGACAGGCGACGTCATCGCGGAAGTAACTGTGTCCATGAGCTGGCTAAACTGAGCGGCTAATCTATGAAGCTGCTCCTGTGTTGAATTTACGGCTAAACCTAGCGACTGCATCTGCTCTTGCTGTGCGGCTAACTGCCGCCCGAACGTATCCGCTGGACTTTGGTGGCCAGAGCCTTCTTCTGTCATGGTTTTCAGGTGACGAGTCCACATGCAGATACGATCGGGAGGCAAAACACAGTTTAAAGATGTTTATTATAAGAAACAAGCAGATCTAAGGACGGGACTACGGGTGAGTCGGCTGGGTCAGAACGTCAAGGCTGGCGAGTCGGTAAGAAAGAGGAAGTCAGGAACTCTGAAGGTTGAACCAGGGGAATAGCTAGAAGTGCGCTGCTTACCATTTAGCCGGGCGGACCTAACCGGGAAGAAGTAGCGTCGGGAATACTCTATGATTCTACTCAGCTGGAGTTAGGCGGCTGGTGGCTGAGGACGGCTGATGTAACTGGCGAGGGATCCTGAGCGAACCTCGTCGGCAACGGTTGACAGATGGATTGACCAGAGTGAATGCAGAACCAGCAGGAACCGGGAGAGGGGAACTCAGGCCTCGCTGGGTAACATCCAGGAAGTATGAGGGGAGCGCCAGAGCAAAATCTGAGCAGGCGGTTCTGCTGGTCTGTTTCTTCGGAACGAGACGTCAAGACGGGTGAGTGCATCCAAGCACAAAAATCTGAGGCAAACAGAGATCCAAAAATTAGTCAAAAAACGAAGAGCAAAAACTCACAAGCTGGTGTCCGAGCGTAGGGACAGAGGCCACGTCGTACCACGACTGGTAAAGGCTCTGGCGTCTTCCATCTGTCAGCGCTCTGCTTAAGAAGCCAGAGGAAGCCGCCTGCAACGAGCTGCAGGTGTGGGCCACGCCTCCTCAGCCAACCAGACACACCTGAGGAATAGAGTTAGAGTAGAGCAGCACAGAGAATCCTGACACTTATATATTGTTGTGTCTAAAAAAATCTATAGATTGTTTGTCAATAACATATTTTTTTTGATTGACTGGTCATGTCCATTTAAAATTTCTACAAATTTTTCAGTCTTTAGTGGTGAAAGTCCAAATACCGAAAATATCATCTAAATATCGTAGGTAGTGAAGAGGTTTCTTAAAATTTTTTTTAGGGCTTCCTTTTCCCAATTTGCCATGAAAATGTTTGCGTGTGCTGGAGCAAATTTTTTACCCATAGCTGTTCCCTTTATTTGTAAAAAAATAAATTCAGCAGTTTGATACGTTTCGCTACCACAGTGTGAAACAATTGGTCTTCCCTGTGGTTTTTCATATGGGATTGTCCATTTTTGTGGGTCTTTGTGAATTTTTGGTAAAAATTTAGAATCTCCTTGGTCTTGGTGTTGTCTCTCCTTTTAATGTATTTTTTTTGTTTTGCATTTATGAATTTTTCTTTGTGTAGTCTGTTCAAAATTTTATGAACTAGGGGGACTGTGTTTAAATATATGGGCTGTTTGAGTTTTTTATAATAATTTGTGTCATTTAATTGTCTGTTTACCTCTTTGATATATTGTCTGTTTAAAATTTCAACCGTACTTCCCTTGTCTGCTGGTTTTATGATTATGTGTTTGTTGTTAATCAGTTGTCTTAATGCTTTTACTTCTTGTTTTGTAAAATTGTGTTTTTCATTGTAGGGTCTCAATTCTTTTTTAATATCTTCATTGTCTTTATTTATCAATTTAGTGACTATTTGTGCTTATTTATCCAAAGGTGGAGACGGACCAATAAATGGTATTCGTTCTTCAAGATTAGTATTTTTGTAATAAAATGCCAATTTGATTTTTCTATGATAATTTTGGATATCTAATTGGAGTTTTGTTTTGAAATTTTGTTCCTTATTAATTGTAGGGACAAAAGTCAAGCTCCGGTTCAAAATGTGCATCTGGGGTTTCGTTAATTTGAAATCTTTTGCCAGAACCATTACATTTTGAAAAGAAAAGGGCTGAGTCGCCCCATTCCCCTCCTTTTCCAATGCCCCATTTCTTTTGCCGTATCCTTTGTCCAATGAATATGGTCATTTAAACTTTGATCAATCCAGTAGTGGAATGAATGACATATTTTTTTCAATGTGTGCGTTGAGAATTTGTAGCATCTCCTGTTCTTTTGTTTGAAGGTTTGATGAAATGTTAATAAGGGGAAACCAGAGTTCCGCAAATGGAAATGCTCTTTTTGCTGTTCTGAGTGTTGATTGCATTTCTTTTACCGCTGTCTCCTTTATTCTCTACTGTTTATGCCAAATGAAAGCATGACTTTCTCCACCCCACTGTTTTTTATGACCGCTTTTTCCAAGATCGCTTGCGTATGGCGAAAATTTGCTCCAGGATAGCTCTCTATTTGTAGATTTTGAATGGAATGATCTGGCATCCTCGCAATGTTAGAATCTCCTATGATTAACCACTTTTCTTTCACTTCCAATTTCCATTCAGTCATCTTGTGGTCTGTCTGTGTTTGTTCACACTGAACATTTTTGTTGTTTGGGACAATGGACTCTGTCTTAGATCCCCTTCCTTGTCCTGGTCAGTAGTTTCTAGTGAGATATGTGGTCGTTCTTGACTGTCCTGTGTCAAGGGAGTTCTATTCTGAGAGTGGATCGGAGAAAGAGGAGGTGTCTCATCTTGATGTACATCTGTCATTTCCAGATCAAAAGAAATTTGGGGGAAAAAAGTCTTTCTGGTTGAGAAAGTTGTTCCTCTTCAATGTTTAGGAGAGGGTGATCTTCTTCTATTGTGCATGGGTTTTGTCCCATAAGTTGTGGTCTTTGTCTCTGCTCCTTAGAATGTCATTGTAGACACCGAAATCCTACAACCAGGTCTGTCTGAAATGACTTCCACCATAACTCTATGGCGTAATCCTGCTTGTTTCTGTGTTTGTACAGTTTGTGTTTCTTCCGTATTGTGTATCTGTACAACTGTGTCAGTTTTTTCAGTACATGTTGCTTGTTCTGTTGTTTGTGTGACTTCAATGTCTGTTTGTTCCAAAGAACATGGGTTAACTCCCCCCGGACGTTCCCATGCTGTGAGCAAAGCTTCTGCATGGTCAATGGAGTCTTGGCTGATTCGGGGAAGATTTTTCCTAGCCCATCTTGTAGCCACTCCAAAAGCCACTTTCCAATCCTCAGGAAGATCTTGCCTGAGATCTGTAAGAACATTGTTCAAAGTAGCTGTGTAGTGATCTTCCAAAATCACTATGGTGGTATGTCTCCAGTTTTTGGCATTACCCACTATCATTTCCATAGTATTTTCCGTAGGGAAAGCTGGCTTGATCATGGAAGATAGTGTATAAAACATCCGTGAGATCATTGCTGGATCATCTTTGTCAGGTCTCGGAGTCACACTCCGCAAGTGATGGACAGTTTTGATCAGAGAATAGAGTTTTCGAATTGTCTGCCCAAATTTTTGGTCAGCCAGTTTCTGATAAACCTGACGTCTGTCTGTGTTGTGTTGTTTGGTAAACAATCTAACTGATTGACTGGTGTTGTTCCCCTGAACCACCGTTGCATATGTTCTGGTTTGGGGTCTGACAAAATTGGTGGAATGTGAAGGAGGAGGCACAGGCCGGTTAGGAAAGAAGGGACGAGCCTGTCCCCAAAAGGTAACAGGGGCTGCGCGGTCCTACCACCAAAACGTTCCATTTGCTTCTGCACGAGGATGGGGACGCTCTCTGCGTCTTTTCCCAAACCTCACAACCTGCCAGCTGTCATCAAGCCACATATTTTATTTTTTGTTGCACAATTTGCAGTCAGCTTTGTTATATAGTCAATAATGTGTTTTAAATGTGTTTGTATGAAATAAATGTATATATCAATCTGTTTTTTTATTTTTTCAGAAAAAATTGATGAAAAAAAAAAATGAAAAAAAAAAAAAAGCTTTATTTTTAATGAAATTAATGTGTGCCAAATCCGCAACGTTTCGACCCCTGTGGGTCTTCTTCAGGCGTCTGGGACTTCTTCAGGCAAGGCACACTAAAATAGAGAGGTCTGTTCACTTCGGCTGTCAGACCCTAACATTTAGGGTTAGTCTGAATGTCCATCAACAACAGATCTCACTTAAGAGATCTGTTGTCATAATTAAACATGTCCTTCTTCTGTAGAATCTTCCAGCATTTAAACCCATTTACTCTTTTCTGTCTGTCCAGGGTCATGGTGACCAGTGTGCTAGCAGACAGACATCCGGGCGAGCTCCATATCTTCAGGAACTATAACCCACCATCTCTGAAGAGGGAGCCCGCATACTCCACCTCCACAACCTTCAAGTCTCTCACCATCCCACAGGGTACTCGTTGGACTTTAAAAATGACTTATCACTCTTGCGCAGACTTTTAACACCACTAGATGGTAGCAGAGTGAGCAGTTCTCCCACTGAATATGGTTTTGAAATCTTCTCCATCAAACCGCTCTCATGTTCTCAGTTCCTTGTAGCAAGGAAGCCAAGAACATGATTGTTGCAAAACCCCAAAATTTCTGTGCCAAGTTAAATGAACGGACAAGTCCAGTTGTGCTGTTTGAGTGCGAGCCGTGTTGTTGTTGCAGGATGGGAGGATGAGGAAGTGTTGGTAGTTGGATACACAGAGGAGCCGCCCACAAAGCGTAGGAAGGTTACAGACGAAGGTGTGTGGAGAAATAAGCACGAGAAAGTTGAGTCATGAAATCTTCCACAACGAAGACCCTAAAATGTTTTGAAATGTTACTCGTCTCGGTCATGATGTCAGTTTACTGACTTTTTAAACATCTGAGTTTTTCTTTTTACATCTGTAAACTAAATTGGTGTTACTCAAATGGTAATCTGTGTCTAAATAAGTTTATTCCTTTCCTCACACGTATCAAACTTGCAGGAAGTTGCTTCTGTTTGAGGTGACTTGTATAAAACTGTAACGCTGCTATAAGGTTGTTCAACCCACTCATTTCACACCAATGAGTCCAGGTTGGATTACTGAAGACGTTTATGTAAATCTAAAATAGAGAAGTGGTATCATTATAAAGGAGGTTTTACAGTTTTGTTTCCTCTTATTTTTATGATTTTGTTAGGGTTAACTTTCTGCACTAAGAATACATCAGAGTACTCAACAGTTCCTAAATGTATTGTGTTCGGCGAGGCATCCATGCTGCACATTTATAATAATAACAACAATAATCCCAATGGGGAAAAAACATTAAAGCACTTTTTAAAATGGCCTGCTAGCCAAGAAGTCAAACTGCAGCAGTGAGATGTTGCACGATACTGTGATCGGCAGACTGCAACCTCCCCATTCCATCATGCTCTTTTGATCTCAGAGGAAACCCCATTATGGCTGCTGAAACCACAAAAGTGGTTATTTAGACTCTGTTACACGTTGACTGTTTCTGAGCTGTGGTAGCTGATGTACGAAGAGGACATTTCGTTATCTAGATCTACAGATTCATAAAAAAAACTATGCTGAACTTCTTTTCTCTTAATGTGATCTTTGTCTTTGTGTGTCAGAACAACTCGTCTGGAGAGCTGCCCGCTCCAGCGGTGCTGCCCCCACCTATTTCCGACCGATGGGCCGGTTCCTGGATGGAGGGCTGTTGGCCAACAACCCGACACTCCGCCACTCCGCCATGACAGAAATCCACCAGTTTAACAAGTCTTTAAAGGCGGAGGTAGCGGAGTTGCCTGCTGTGTGTTGCTGACTGAGCTTTATACGTAAAAATGTATTGAGCTGGACTACAGGTGCCTTTTTCTTGTCCCTCTCAGGGCCGTGAGATGGACGTCAAGAAGCTGGGTATAGTTGTTTCTCTGGGAACAGGTGGGTCAAACTGAAAACGGCAAAATATGTGGCTGAAGGCTCGCTTTGTGACGCTGAAACTTTTATTTGTATCCATCATGAATATCTGCAAATTATGCTTTAAATATAAAGTCATTATATCTGATTTAGTAAGACCGTAGCTGCCTGTGCAGCAGCTGCTCTAGAGTGGGATGTACTTTTTTACATTATACAATTAAAGCTGAAAATCAGTTTTTGTTTTCAGGAAGGGAGACCTACTTTCACTTCCTTTTTAATCACCATAAAAACCTAGTTTTTGCGGTTTCATTTGTCATTTGTGCTCTTGTGTGTTTCCAGGTAAGCCCCCTCAGGAGGTGGTGACATCTGTGGATGTTTTCCGGCCCTCCAACCCTCTGGAGCTGGCCAAGACATTCGTAGGTGCCAAGGAGCTGGGCAAGATGTTGGTGGACTGTGTGAGTACACCACTCTTTATGCTCATTTCTCATCTTTTTGCTCTTAGGGTTTTCTTCTTTACTTTCTTTTGAGACCAGTCATCTGATACTGCGGTTAATTGATAACCAGAACCCTCTGAATAGTTTGTTCTTGTCCCTAAATTGAAATCTCTCTGAATGTGCAGTGTACGGACTCTGATGGTTGCGCAGTGGACAGGGCTAGAGCCTGGTGTGAGATGATCGACACCATCTACCAAAGGTCAGCTGATCATGAATATGCTGATTTTCTTCTTTTTTTTTTTTTTCGTTTTACTGAAATTTCTGTCACCCGCTTTCCTTTTTTGCTACGATATCGGCTGAACCACGTTCCCTTTTTCCCCAAAATTCCTCTACTACGCCTCTGCAGCAGGGGTTCAAAACTCTACTCCAATGCTGTGCTACTTAAACGTGCGTATCTGGACCAATAAAGCTGAATCAAATGGCGGATTAACCTCATGAGTCAACCTCTACAGAATTTTAGGAATGACCTAATTTTATTACTCTAATGTGACAAAGCAGATCTAACGCATCTAAACACATCTAAAAATCGGCCCTGGTGGGCTGGAGTTGGAGACCACTGCTTTAAAGTCAGTAAATCATTAGTTCATGTGTAATATATGCATTACTGAGCTCCATCAGATGAAGGTTTAGGTTCTGTACTCAGGATAATAGCGATGATGATGTTGAATAAATTGCCCTTGATGTCCTTTGCTTTTAAGTGACACCTCACATGAGATTGCATTTCATAATTAGAAACATATTTTTTTTAAAGAGTAACTTTAATGAAGTATAATAATACCACAATTAGATTATAGACATACAAATAACTTGAGTTATAATTAAGCTGCAAATAAAAGGACTTAAACAACACTCTTGCTCCAAAAACTGAAGATCCTTTCAGATCATCTGTTCCTTCCATAATCTACCCTTGTTCTCCACATGTTCTTCATGTTTCATGATCATCTGAACGGTCACAATTCAGATTAAGGAGCTGGAAGTCATCCCAACAATATTATGGCCCTGATTCGCCTTAGGGGACAATCAGTAACTGGGAACCGCTGTAAGGGGAAGGATCGCAGAATGGGTTTGATGTAACAAAATGATACAAAGTGCTGCAGAAGCAGCAGGAGTACACAGTGCGCATAGGACAGACCGCCAGCTTTCCAGAGTCCATCTGATCAGAGAAATATGCTCGGCAGAATCTGATGGAGACAACGTGTTGAGGATGATCAGCAACTGTTTGTATTTAGTGCACTGAATGGATTTAATAAGGCTGCATGAGGATCAGGACATTGCTGAGGCTGTAGACTTGTGGTCTGGTAGGCGAGTTTTATTAACC
The DNA here is from genome assembly GCF_011125445.2 of Fundulus heteroclitus. NCBI lineage: Eukaryota > Metazoa > Chordata > Actinopteri > Cyprinodontiformes > Fundulidae > Fundulus > Fundulus heteroclitus. The sequence goes on along the minus strand of NW_023396783.1, from coordinate 16,836 downwards.
GTCTTTATGTCATGTAATGAGTAGTAAAATCCCGCCAGGTGTATAAGGTACAGACTGCAGCTCGGTCAGCTGGTGCGCCACATGAACACATTTTACTGCGAAATGATGCACCTGATTTTAAGCCAGGGATGTTCATGTTAGGTGAATTGTTGCTGTTTTATGTAGATCATTTGCTATCGTTTTATAATAATGACTTCCAAGTGAACATTTTCATAACATTGGGTCATTTTAGAACAAAATAGATATAACTTTACCTCTTCTTTTCTCTTGCTGTTTGGCTACGTGTCATTAAGAAGAAACAACCCTCTCAGCAGAGTAATACGACTTCCTGTTCTGTTCAGTGATAAAATCTCCTAATTCACTCACTACTCTGCGCCTCACTCGTAAACAAAGTACCTTGCAACATATTTTACTATTTAAACTTGACAACAAAGGTTTTAAAAGTAAACGTAGAAAATGGGTACTTAGTAATCCTAAGAATAATTGTGATATTCAACATTAAGCGGACCATTCTGTTGTTTTAGTCCCTCAGTGGTGTAGCAGGCTAAATCCACGTCTTTGATAGAGGGAACTTGGGTTTGAAACTCGATTGCGTCAGGAAGGGCATCCGGCATACAGCAGCTGCATAGATGAACTGTCTCTGTTATTTTGCTTAAAAAATAAAGGCATAATCATATTTCTAATGGGGTAAATATATTTTTCAGTTCCGTTAATAAATGTTCGAAATACCGTTAAGTAACCCGTGGCAGTGTTTTATGCATTTGGCTAAATATAGATAATTGACAAATGCTCATATGAAACAGGACTGGGAGTTTCTGACCTACAGCAGTGCCGTGGGATTGGAAGCGTAGATGGCAAGCATCTGATGAGGAAACGTTCAGTTCGGGCAATAGAAACTATAAACCTGACCTTGACTTGTAAAAAAAAAAGGCCTTATAACATCTCTGGAGCAAACATATATAACCCAAACTTTTAAAGGTTTATAGTCACTCTGGCTATTAGTGGTAATTTCTAAAAGTAACTTTAATTAATAGAGTGTAGTTTAACCAGTTGTCAGTTTTATCTGGATATGACAAGAATCTTGCAATTATGAATTTTTGTTGTCCTTTGTCGTGCAGACTGAGCCCCCAGCTCTCTCAGGAGGTGATGCTGGATGAAGTGAGCAACAAAGTTCTGGTGAACATGCTGTGGGCAACTCTGATGTACCTGTTTGAGAAAAGAGAAGTCCTCCAGTCTCTTGCAAAAATGCTGCAGTGAGGCCGAAAGGAGAAGGAAATCATAAAGAGGGCTCACAAGCAAAGTCTAAAAAATATTCAAGAGTCTACAAGAACTAGCACTGTTCAGAGAAAAATACACAGGAACTGTGGGGCTTCCTGAAGGGTCAGCGATAGTGAGAAATAAAACCACAGTTCTAACGTTTTTCTGACTCGTTACTTCCACAATTCTACTGACATGAATGCAAACGAAGAGACGTTTTAAACCTGACAGAAAACTTAACACTGATCTGTCAAGAAGAAAGACATGTAGCATCATTTGACCTAATCACTGACCTTGTTCTCCTCTTTACCAGGTTTACAGGTTTTCTATGAACTAATGCAGGGGCGTTTGTACTTTTGTTTGCGTGTGAATACACAGAGGGTGAAAACTGGACAGAAATGAGCTCCTGTCAGTGTCTGCTGCTGCTTCCCTCTCTTCCCTTTCTTAAACGCAAAAAGAGTAAAAAACTTTTAATCAGTTTGGGGTTATTTGGACTAAAACTGTAACAACCTCTTCCTTAACCTCTCAAATGTTCACCCAAACACTTAAACACACTCGTTATATTTTTCCCTCCATGCCAATATGATCAAAAGTGACTCTGAAATACCACTGAAGGTTCTCTAGACCATCCCGCAGAGCAGCTGTGATCATTTACCAGTTCTGCCTTACGTATTGGTAACGTTCTCTTTCCCCATTGATTTCACACATTTATAAGGTTATGCAATTAACTTTAGACGGATTATTAAAGCAACCTCCAGAGCGAAGTCCAAACTTACTACCTGTTTCCAAGTGTTTTCTGTCCTGATCCAACATATGTGAAGTAAAAACCTTTACATAAGTAAACTGACCTAAATGTAATGGAACGTAAAACTTGCAAAACATACAAGTATAACAAAGTCGAATAATTGTTTTGTATTTTTTTTCTATCAAATAATGACGTGATTACTTATATGATAATAAATTATATTACTACTGACCTAAGATGTGTTACTGACTGATTTTGTTATGAAAATCTTTATTTTGTTAAGAGTTTTCTCTACATTTTGAAACCTGTGACCATAAAGGCATATCAATTGAATGGTTGGAGCACCAAACCACCCTATGGGATATGCTTCTACATATCAGGTGATGGATATAACAGGATTCCCTGAGATGTTCAAAGCTTAGAATATGGTTTTATCACATAACCATGCTTTGACGAGCTCCACAACATTATCGCCACGCTGTCATCTATGTTTCTTGGTCTTAATTATATTTGTTCATTAATTTTCTCTAAGGAACCTCTGAGGTCTTCACACAGAACAGCTGAGTTTATACTGACGTTAAATTACACTCATGTTGACTCTTATTTGCTAATTAGGTAACTTCTAAAGGCAATTGTTTGGACTGGATTTTATTTAGGAGTATCAGAGTAAATGGGTTAAATAGAAAGGTATGCAAAGCTTTTTAATATTTTTTATTTGCAAAAGAATTAAAAGCCAATGTTTCATCATAATCAAGCACTATTTTATTTAGTATACTGTGCCATCCATAATGATTTGACAGCATTAAGTTACTCTTTAAAATTTGATGGTATCTTGTAAATGATACCTACCTCTACAGTGATTCTGTTACTGGAGACAATAATTATATTCAAGTAAGAAATATTGTACATATTGAACATATTGAAAATGTATTTTATCTTCTTTGATTAGCCTTAAAATGTCTGAAAGAGCCCCTTAAAGGTCGGTAACAGAGAGTTAAATATGCAGCCAGTGTCCATTCAGTGTTTTCATCTCTGTGCTTGGTCGGGCTTCAAGACTCATTCAGTAAATGCTAAACAGTTGTTGAAGTAAACACGATCATAAATTAAAAAGACAATTGCACAAAATAATAGGTTTAATTCAGTATATTTGAATCTAACTTGTGTTGTACAGTTTCTGGATGTGCACAACACGTTGTGGCTTAATGTGAGAGACATCGCTATTTTCTGAGATCAGAAAGAAGCAACAAAAAAAATCTTTGTTCAGCCTGTCTCGATATCCAAACATTTAGAAAATAAGGTTACCATTTATAAGTTACATAAATGTTAGCCCTCTATAGCATAATTTTTTATTTTTGGAGAAAAAAAATCTTTCACCCTAGTTTTTGAGAGCTTGGGCATTCCTTATAACATATCAGTCATAACATGTGTCCCCCTCCGCCCCCCTACCAGATTTTGCTTTGTTGCTTCAGGGCAACAACATGCTATAAGAGTACTAAAACCGCAAGTTTTTCTATATTTCCATATAAGTGAAATGAAGAACAAACAAGCCATAAATGCATTAGAAGAAGTTTTATTTCAACAAGGATCAGCAACAAATTTGGCGTAAACGAACAAGATCTCCGACCGACGAGCGAGGGAGTCCGGGGACAGGAGCTGCTTTGGCCGGCCCGGAGAGGTTATCCGGCCTCTGGTACCCCGAATGGAATTTCAAGGGATGTGGAGGAGCTCCTGGTCTCGGAGCATCTCTGGGCGTCGGCGCGAAGATCCGAACCTTTCTTTCATGAGACGGTAAGGGGATTATTTTCCAGCTCTTTTAAAAACAAACGCAATTGGTCAAAAATGCTTGCAAGCTTTTAAATTTTAAACCCCATTTTAAAGTATGCCTCAAGAAATTTTAAAATTTAAAACTGTAAACCTAAAAGGTAGTAAAAGTAAAAGCCGGTAGAAATAATGAATTATATTTAATCCTTAAGGCAAATAAAACAGGGTTCACAATACCGAACGGTGACTAAGGTTTAAACATTAAACTAAAATTCAAAATTTAATTAGAATACGTTTTCAGCTGAAATACGGACTTTCCCACAAGGGGGGAGGAGTGGCAGAGTGATTTTCACCTGGAGAACAGGTGACCGGCTGAGCAGTTTCCAGCTGGTCCATTAAAGTCCTCTTGTCTTGGGTTTGTGCAAGAGGCTGTCCACTTCTGTTGTGGATGAAAGCGGCAGGGATGCTTAAGTCCTTGACTGTTGCAAAGACGTTTGCAGCTTTGATAAGTGGGGACCCCGACCATTATACCAAAAAGGCGACCATCGGATGTGAGGCCTTTCATTTAGTTGGTCGATCGTGCTAAGGACGTAAAAAATAATAATAAAAACACAAAAAAAGGATAAAATAAATAAAATAATAATAAAAAAAGTCTGGAAGCAGAAGAGTCAGTGTAATGGGTCAAAGGCAGAGTTTTTCAGGGTCCAGCCTTGCCCCAGGGTGAGACGTTCGATTTCATGCTGAAAAACGTAGGGGCCCAGACGCATGACATGCATAAATGATTTGAAATGATTTGATTAAACATGCAGATTTCTCACATAGGGGTTATTATTATTACTATTATTTTTATTTTATTGCAGTACTGCTACTAAATAATAAAAATAAAATTAAGAGAAAAAAAGAAAAGCGATAAAAACAAGGAAACGGAAACGAAACTAAAAAGGCGTTGCACCGGGGAAGCGTTTACGTGGGGACCGATTAGGCACTTCCGTTGTGGATAAAACTGTTCTGAACTGCTAATAGCGACGTATAACTTTCAAAAATGGGTAAGCGTCCAAGTGTCTGCGAGACACAGAGTTGTATCCTTGCGGGACTGAAGCGTAAAACCGCGTGTGGACGAAGCATCGGGGGGTCGTAACCAGCGCACGCTCTCCACCTTTTAAACTAAGCGGGAACTTAACGCGTTGAAAACATCTTTCGGCGTTGACGTTTAAAAATTATGAAAAACATAGAACTATTTAAGATGGTGAAAAAGCAGGCCTGCACGTGTTTGTCTGTCTGAATGTCATCGTTTGTATGTAACTGTACGTATGTATGTATCTATGCGTTCATTCTGTGTGAATTAATTCGGGGTAAAGGTAATGTTCATGGTTTCGGAATGTTCATTTGTTTTGGGAGAACTGCAGCTCCGTAATTCAAATGACATTTTAAGCATGGACTATGTTAACAATAGAGGTACAGTAAAAGAGAGATTTAAATAACAAAGTTTGTTTTTTAACATTAAATATCAGGACCAAATTAAATTGATACACGGAGAGATTAACATGGCTTGAACGGAAATATTTCAGCTTTGTTAGAAATTGGAAATAAGCGTTACATAAGCTTGTTAAGTTTACTGTTTTACAAATTTAGGCTGAGATCCTATCACTTGTTTTTTAGCCCTAAAGTAATTGAAAATTACTGAGATCTCATTGCTTATAATAATAATGATTTATCACAAACCAGTCCAGTTGAAAGAAGTTTAGATATACAAGATTTTTGATTTAAATAGATGAGGGAAAACTGTGCTTTGAACAAACTGTATGGAACTAAATATTGTTGCTTTTCTAGGGTTTTCTATTCATTTATTTTATTTATTTTTTACTTGGAATTTGAATGCAACTAATGAGAAATTTTGAAAAGCGTCAAAATATCAGAAGGCCACGTTACACGCGTCATCAGTTACAAAATCATCTGATGTTATTAGTTATGCTGAACTGAGGTGAACCTCAGACGGACAGTATAACCTGAGAAGGACAATAGATATGATAAACAAATCTGACCATGATGTAAACATCTGAATGTTTATGGCGAGGCTGGGTCTGTGTGTTCTGGCCTGGGGCACGAAAACTATGTCAGAGGGGAAAAAATAAAATAAAGCCAGCTTCTGAAGGGTTAAATTTTAATTCTAATCTTGGTTTGTTTTGGGTAGCCTTCTCAATGTGCTGAATTATGGGGAAAACTCTTATCATTTATAGAGAAACACTAGAAGCTCAAAAACTAAAAGGGAACAATCATTGCTTTAAAGTTTCCCCCTTGACCAATTAAGATTGATAAGGTATATATGAATAAAAGTATTACTAACAGCAAATACACATGGTCAAAGGACCAGAAGGATATCAAAAAGGTTTGTAATAAGTCAAAAACCTATGTCATATTGGAAAAGACATAATTGTGCTCCTTGGAAAACAATTTTGTTTTAGTTTTTTTGGTTCATTTCTTTCGTTTTTTTGTTTTCTTTCTTTTGGAGGTGTTTTGAACAGAGTTTCAAAGGAAAGGGGAAGAATAGAAACCTTCCCAGGATCAGAGAAAAAAAGGGAAAACATCACGTTAAAGGGACACTAAGGGGACCAGGGTTTTAACTGCATGCTATTAACACTTGTTTTTCTCTGAGTTATTGCTTTCAGATTAAAGGAGTAATAATCAGATTTGGACACTAAATTATACTTAGTTTTAACCAAGTTATGCCAGATCTTCCAGCAGGAAAGGTGGTGTCTTAAAAATGTTTGTTGCTTTCTGCTATTAACAGCTCTATCTTTCTGCTTCTTTTCTTTGCAAAGAAACCTGGTCAATATGATGGGATTGTGCTAACATAGAGATTTAGTCTCATTTTAGACATTCTCAGATGCGAGAGAATGCAGAAACAGTGCCGCAGTGCCATGGGGGCTGATCCTTGGGACAAGGACTAAAGGTGATGTCATTGACTTCAGCCTGATCCAGTTTTGAGTTTTATTTTGTCAGAGACAAAGTTTGATTTATTTTTTATCCTTTTGTTTCTTTTATGTTTGTCATGTTAGAGGGAACACTGTAGTTAAAATGTTTGTGACTGTTTTGCTGTAATTTCTTTTCAACCTATGGAGCGTTTTCTTTGGCAAAAAATGCTGGCAGAATTCATTCTGTTTGCAGGCGTGAGGACTGGAGGATGGACTCTTGATGAGAAGGAGAATGTTGGGCTGCTGAATTTAGACATTGGACTGGAAAAGGACATTGAAGGACTATGACTGAGGCATCGGACAACCTTCGACAACAAACACAGATGAGTTCTGCAGACACGACTTCATGCATTTCACTTCAGATTTTGTTGTACACAATTAAAACAAAACACACATTACGAAACACATTAAGATTATGTAAAGGTGAAAACTTTTAAAGAAGCACCTTGATGGAATCATGGAGCAACTTAATAACTTAAGTGGGTATTGTATCAACAGTTAAATAAATAAATGAATGAATTAGTTTTCACTATATAGGTAGAGTAATCTGAACTTTTAAATAGCATTTCATTTAATAAACATCTTAAGAGTAAGCTGATTTCTGCTACTCTGGCAGGCATCAATAAAACACAAAGAAAAGGTTACTGGCTAAAATGGGTAATTTTGCAATAGAATTAGCATAATGACACATCCTACTAACTAACATGGGTAAATTTAGGATTAAAGCATCAGTGTACAATGGTTACAATATTTATGGAGATTTAATATCTTTCAACTAGAACACAAATAACTCAAAAGTCTTTTTAACCAGTTAACCTGTTAACCTGAGGGCTTTTAGATCAGGATAATTTAATGGTTATCGTCTTACATACGGAAAATAAGTAAGATTAATTTAATTAGATTAAATTATGGGGACATTTTGGATCTGGTCAGGATGGTTGGGGGGCTGTGATGATAAAAGGGTAACAGCTTGAAGGTGGTATCAATGAATGAAGGGTTTTCTCTGAGGAACATTAAAGCAGCAAAGACACCCCACATTGGAACTCCTGTTTTGAACGGGACATAAGGTGAGATCCTTACAATGAGAGACGTTCCACACAGGGGGGTGTGGAGACCCCTGGGGCATGGCACCCAGGGACGAGCTGCTGTGGACTTGACACAGCTGGTGGAATCAGAGAGACGACGAGGTGGTCCCACATGTCATCTGACACCTTACACTGACTGTAAAGGGTTCTGGGTTTTCAGGGTTGCTGAAAACAAAAAGCTTCAGAGAACCTTAACCTTTCCTGACCAGGCACTAAGAATACATAGATCATAGATCAGATTGCAGAGGCCTAGACTAATAGGAACGCAGAGACGCGTTTATCCTAGAACTTCTTAATCAAAGTCCTCAATCCTCGGTTCAAGAAGATAAATAAATAAATAATCACAATGTACACAATGTAAGGTTTACTTTATTTTAGGATTAATTTGGGAACTAATTCTGATTTGCTTAAGTAGCTTTAGTTGTTCAACAATGTTAGAACATTTTCAAAAAAACTTCTGTTCTCTCCTGCTCTCTGCTTTGTTTTGTGTTGTAGAACCTTGGCATCCTTGAACAGTAGCAGCATGGTATAAATATTTTGTCTTTTCTGTGCAGAACAGCACCTCACTTTAAAAAAAAAAAAAAAAGAGGGAGAGAGGGAAAAGGCTTTCACATGGAAAGTCTTTCTTTTTCTCAGTTGGGTTTTCAAAATAAATGGGAAATGTCATGAAACGAATATATTGATGAAATTATGTTGCAGAGAACTTCAACTGTCAGACAACAACAGTTAAGACACACATTGAAAGCATTCTGTTAAGAATTACTATAAATTTACTGCATATACATTTGTACTTAAAGATTACTATTTTAATTAATAATTGAATTGCAGAATTCTGAGAGCTAAATAATTGTGCACAGAAATATCTTGAATGTGAAAGTGCTTGGAGGATGTTTTAATAAATGACACATGAAAGGGGTTTTGATAAGAACACTAATTACACCTTGTTTCTGTTCTCTAGTGGGAACAAGGACTCGTGTCTGCAGACCATCTTCACAAAGTGTTTTATTAGAGAGAAATGCAAAATAAAATGCTTAGTGCCCATCCAGAACTGAACACTTATTACCATCCAGCTCAATCGTCCAGCCTGCGAGGAGGAACCAAGAAGAGGACTGGGGATGAAGAAGCCACAGAACTCTGATTCTTTATTCTTCAACGGGAGGAGTTGCCTGAAGAGACCCTAAGCGCGATTAGATTATTTTTTGCCTTGTGCCTGAATGGCCTGAAGGCTTTCTTAACTTTGCGTTCTTGACGTTTAGAACTCTTCTCATATTGTGTTGCTGTTTGTTTAACTGCTCTGTTCCACTGACTCACATGTTTGATTTTTTTGTGTTATGAGATCTACACTTTAATGTTACATCATGTTGATCAATATGGTTTTATGGGGTAAAAAATGGAAACTGTTTGCTTCAGACACACAAGGATCTATGGTTTATGCACCTTTTGATTTGATATAGGAAGAACCAGGATCGGATTGGCTCTAAAGATCCTTTAATATTAGCTGGTAATGATAACACATAGATTCAATACAGGGTTTTCAGGCTCAGATTGGCCGAGAGCAGATCTCCCTGGGAGGGGGGCATTCCAGTTTTTACTACCCCCTAGGGGTAGCTTTTTCTGTGGTCCCTCTGCCCGCACTGAACCTCTCCTGCCTTTGCTCCTGGTGTTGTAAGTTTGGAGTGGTGGATTATTGTCCATCGTAGGGGTGAGTGGAGAAAGGAGTAGGAGGGTATTCAGGGTGGGTGAAGAGTAGACGGATTCGACCTTGGTTACTGAACAGGGTTTAGCTTACCATAGTCTAATGTAATTTTAAAATAATGTGCGCATAGGACCTAAAACAGGCCTTACCTAATTAGATGAATCCTAAATTGTAGATGAAAGCTAAACCTTTGATCTTGTGTGTTAAAGCTCTATGAAGCATTCATGTTGATCTGTATTAAAAGTTCCAGCACTACCCGGTTCCAACACGGGAACCCTTTGGGTCCCACTTTACGAGTTTACAGGAGTGGTTCCTCTGTGCTTTGTTCACATTTTCAAGTGATGGGTCATCTTGTTTTGACTTGATGCTGACGACGCCATCATCAAAAAAAAAAAAAAAAAAAAGAGAGGAATGTTATAAGAATTATTATTCTGAAGTCACTATGGCCTCACACCACTCGGACAGAGGAGGCCTGGAGACCTGATGTCTGTGTATAAGATCCACTGTTTTCTGATTTCAAGGTCAAATGCTGCAGCTGCTGAGGGATACTGATTGTTTACGATAGACTGTCTTTGTTTTGTCTCATGGGAAGGCCACGGTGCAGTATTAGGGGAAGCCCGAAAAGCGGGGCAGACAGAGACAGGGCAGACAGAGACTGCAGCGGAACCGTGGGGTGCGATTACTTTCCATCTATGTGAATCTCTGCTCTGTTTCTCAATAAAATTGCTGGAACGTCATACCACCGTCTCGTCATTTAGTAAAGATGGGAACTCAGTTACTATTGTTTAATATTCCACCCAAAACTCCCACAACACCCCCCTACCAGATTTTGCTTTGTTGCTTCAGGGCAACAACATGCTATAAGAGTACTAAAACCGCAAGTTTTTCTATATTTCCATATAAGTGAAATGAAGAACAAACAAGCCATAAATGCATTAGAAGAAGTTTTATTTCAACAAGGATCAGCAACAAATGGTTTATGAATCACTGGGTTGGAGATTAGCTGCAGTGTGTGTTTATGTTTATGAATATATGCGTTCCTCTGGGGAAGTTTGAATCGCTTTCTCTTTTCTTACAAAGCACAATCTGTATTATTCTGTATGGAACCTCAAGAAGCAGTTGCTGGTGGATGTAAAACAGAGGTGGACATCACATTTTTGGCACTTGGCTTTAGGTGTAACTTTGCATCCTGGTACCTTGCATCTCTCTTTCTCTTCATCCATGACCATCCAGTGGGATGTGGCGTACCAGATGCACATCGGGGCCTGGAATGGGTGTAATGGGTCCTCTTCTCTTCTTTTCTTCATACTCCCCAGCAATTGTGGAACTGGTACGACCTCTCTTACGCTCCAGATTCTTGCCACTTCTGCACAAGCTTTCTGCGATATACGACTTGAACGTATAAAGCTTCATCTGTTCCTTTTTTGTCATCCCATTGGTGTTGCAGTCTCTCTTGTAGAGCAGCCAGGCAGTCACGATCATCATGTCAATAAAGTGTAACATCAGCCCGTGATACCACTTCTTCAACCTTATTTTGTTGCGGTACAGTGCAATGAGAGACTCCAGCAGGTCCATCCCACCCATATTCTTATTGTACTCTCTCACCACAGCAGGACAGGGGACTTTGATTATTTTCTTTTGCTTGTCATCCCACCAATCAACTTCGTTGACTAGGTGTGCTCCATTGAAATTACTGAGATAACTGACTGAACGCATGCAAGGATGTTTCTCCAACAATGGCCGTCTTCAGTTCAAAAGATCCACGTGTCACACATCAAGTTGACACCTGGTAATCTGTTGCTACGAACAGTACCAGTACAGTGAATTCCCTGCTGAGCAAGTGTGAGTATGAGAAGGACACGTGTGAACAAGTCGTCAAAGAACACCTTGTAGTTTTGCTGCTTGGGAATTGGCTGGGCCAGGCGAAGGACAACGTTGCCACTTGCTGCTACACTTGGCAGTTCAGGGTGTTAGACAACTCTACTTGTGTAGATCTCAAAATTGTGTGGGACACCATCAGAACTAACCAAGACAAGCATCTTGTAGCCCTATTTCTTTAGTTTTGGTGGCACGTATTGTTTCAGTCTATTTTCTGTGAGTAATAGTAGATAGTACAGCAAAAAAAATTTATTTTAGTGATGACTATGCATCTCTGCACTTCTCCATCCATGAGAATGTCATTGTTCAAACAAAAGTGGTCTAACTGCACAATGTTGCCCTGAGGCAATGAATGAAAAACTACCATTTTAGTAAATAAAGACAAAAAGTGTCTTTACTCAATCAAATATGCTTATTCACACATTAATGTACATCACAGGTAATATTTATACAAAGTTATATAAATTTAAAAATGTTAAAAACGTGAAATATATCTTAACTTCTGCTAGCAGTATGTCCAAGCCGGCTATGGTTCCAAAAAGGACTGTTTCACCCCCAGGGAAAAAGTCAAAGCCATGCCCACCTCAAATAGACCCCTTGCAACCACGTGACTCCGTTACCCAGAATCCCTTGCGTGGCGGCCATATTGGTTGGCACGCCATTTGACAAAATGACGAGTTCTCCAGGTATTTTTCTTCTTTAGATAACGTATCACAAGATCGTTTTAAGAGTAAGTTGATGGTTGATGGTATCAGATTGCCAGATCCACACAGCAAAAGCCTGAAGGGACGGAGCGAGTCTGTGAAATGCTGGCCAATGGTTTCGTACCGCGACACAGCTGCTTTATAAACACGCAGGCCAGTATGGACAAGAGAGCACGAAAGCCCCTGAAACCACTGGACGGCTGCAATTATTTTATATCAGGAAAAAGGCTCCAGCAACGCCCGCGACACCATGAGGGATTAAGCGGGTCAGAAAATGGATGGATGGATGTTCAGACATGTTTGTGCAACAGCACAAAGCAGAGAGGAAGACGGTAGGTTAAAAAAACATCACTCACTACGGATTATTTTGGTGTTTTTGTCTTGTTAAAATGGGTGGGGGTGTCGGCGACATTGCAGCGTAAACACAGACATACTAGCTCCCGTGAACGGGCGGAGGGGAGGTGGCGATCGTTACACGGGCCGGAGAGCCGCCGCTGTCTGAAGCAGCAGACAGCGGCGCTACACGGGCCGCTTCTCCGGCCCATGTAGCACCGCTGTCTGGAGCAGGCTTCTGCTCCAGACAGCGGCGGCTACGGCAGCAACAGCGGCTTCTCCGGGCCGTGTAGGGATCGCTACCTCCCCTCCGCCGGTGGCAGTCACTATAAAAGTTATTATATATTTTTTGTAGTTTATCAGTAAAACTGTCCTTTCAATATGAACAAAATTTGAATATCTGTCACATTAAAAAAACATTGTTAGACCCAAAATTGTTGTTTTTGTCATCAATGTCTTGTTTAATCTGAATTTGAGTTTGTTCCTATTTTGACCACAGCATAGGGGGTATGCTCTTGTTCCTGGTGCTGTTGAATACTGGAGTAAAGAGGATTTGATTTTTCTATTGCTAATTGGCTGTAATGAAGTTCCTTTTCTGCTGGATGAGCTGAAATCTCTTCATACGTATGTCCCAGGTTTATCTGATGACAAAAAAAAGGTACATTTTTAACAAAAGTAAAAATCTCATTGTTCTTAAAAAAGTGGTATTAATGCATAGTTAGGGTAAACTCTTATGTGAATGTGAACATTTTTATGTTAATGTGAGGATATGTGTGTTTGGACAGAAGCAGAATTATGCACTTTACCTCATCTGTATTGTTGACGGATTCATTTGTAGAAGACTGATGAGAAGTTTTATATTTCCTGGTTGGTGAATTAGAAAAAAAAGACAAATAATGATTTTAAAGTTTATAGTGAGCATGGAATGTTGCTGATCAGACATAACAATGTAATAATCACCATATCATGAAGACAACGAGAGGAATAAAAACCAGGAGAGCAGCAGAAGCTCCTGCAGCTGCTGCTCTCCAGTTTGCTGTTCTTCTCTGGACAGTCAGAGTCTTTGCAGCTGAGCTGATCGTTTCAACAGCACAGGAGTAGTTTCCTTCATCCTGACTGCTGACTGCATCTATAATCAGCTGCTTGTTGTGTGTTTTTGTCAGACTCAGAGGCTGGCTGTTCAAATACCAAATGTACTTTGTGTTTTTACTGAGAGGACAGCTGGTGCTGCAGGTTAATGTGACTCTCTGACCCTCAGTCACCTCTGCAGCAGGTCTCAGATCCACCCGCAGCTCTGGAAGAGAGTTGGATATGAATAAATAACATTTAGCAAGTAGTTCTGGTAAGATTGGATCTAGACATGAAACTGGAGTTAGGTTTAGTTATTCTATTATTAGATACATAGAGCGATAGGACCGGTTTATCTGTGCCTTGTTGAAGATGTTAACTGTTATTAATGAACAGTACAAATGTTGTTTAAAATGAAGATTTCAGACTTGGGTTTTAAAGTTTGTAACATTAACATTTTCACAACGTGAAGACGTTTGATCACATGGATTTTACTGAGAAAATGTTTGCTGAGAACCTGTTGCAGATAAAAATACATTATTTACCTGTTACGATCAGAGTAACTCCTGGATAAACATACTTTTCCAGGTCATAATCCTTTAGTTCCACTCTGAACTTGTATTCTCCTGAGTCCTTCGGATCCAGGTTGTTTAATCTGAGGATGTGTTTGTTCCCCATGTTATCCTGATACTTCACATCACCTTCATCCTTCACCAGCTGTTCGACTTCCTGCTTTGCATTTCTCTTCACTTTATACCAGCGTTTAGCCTGTACCTGCATGTTTTCAGGAAGTGAGTATTTGCTGGAGATGTTCACTGATGAACCTTTCAGGCCACAGATTCTCCTGCTCACATAGTTCACAGTCCAGCAGTTGGAACCATTAAGACCTGAAATATGGTGGAATGACAGATGAAAATTATTACTGCAAAGATTTAAAACAGGTTTAAAAATATATTTTCTCTGGGGTAAATTTCAATGATAATTTCACTTTTTAGCAATACATTAACATTAACTGCCTAAATTAATTCATACTCACAAACTTGATCAGAAAGCAGATAATCAGGATTCTTCACAGAACAGAAAAAAATCTCTATGGATGAGCTGGTAAATACAGTGGTTTGATCAGCTTTCTGTAGACCATCTTGTGTGTTTCTATACAACTGAAGGACTTGAAAGTCAGTCTGAGAACAGCTGGAGTTACAGATCATCTTGAAATGGTCAGGAGCTGAGTCCTTTGTTTCAACATAAAGTTCTGTTGGGAGATGAGGAACATTTTTCAGACATTTATCTCAACAACATAAAATGTGTTTAGTTTTATGATGATCAGAAAAAATATTGAATTTACAAAAAATAAAGATTTCAGATAGTTTGAGCAAAAAGTTCAAAGAGAATGAAAATTTGCTTCACAGAGATGAGAGTTGATGTAAAACAGCAGATTAATGTAACATCACCTGTAGGAAATGTGATGGAGCAGGGCTGCTCCTCTGACGTCTGGCTGTAGGAACACATTGTGCCTCCAGCGTAGGTCACACTGAAGCAGCTCCGTGTGACAGAATCTGAACAAAACCAGAGATCAGTGAGAGTCTCACCATTGGTGACATAAAATGATAAAAAGCTCTTCATCGTCTCACCCACTGAGACCTCAGGAGCTCTGAAATCCTCGTAGCCTTTGATAGCACAGGAGTATCTGACTGCCGGATCACTGGTGACCAGTTCTTGGTACCAGGGGGACCAGTCCTCATAGAGGAACTCGCTGTTCTGGTACCAGATGATAGCTGCAGGGCTTTCAGTCCCATAACAGCTGGTTGAACACATCAGAGTTACTTTCTGTCCCTCTGTGGCAGGAAACACTTTTACCTGAAGGTCTGATAAAGTGTTAAATCTAAATTAATTCACAGCTTTTATTTACATGGTTACTGATTCTATATCCAGCATTTCTACCTGTAACCTGGAGCTGAATCCTGGTCTGAAGGCAGCTGTCTGTTTGAACTGATGTATCTTTTGGAGTGGTTTCACGGCAGCAGTAAAATTTCTCATCAAAACTTTGTTACATCTCTGATTGTCAGAGTTAAGCCTGAAATGCTGAACTTCAAAGGATTTCCATCTGCAGAAACATCTTGATAATTAGCTCCATTATTATCGTTTGCTTTGTACCATTTCACGTTGGCAGCTGAAGCCGAGCAGCTCAGATTCACTGATGAACCTTTCAAAGCACAGATGCTGGTTGGATTCCCTTCGATACCTGAAGACAAAAGATTTGTTGAACTTAGATTTGCTTTGTGTGATAGTTTTTCTTAAATAAACTAACAAATTATCATCACACTGTCATAGTCAAGTCAGTCTCTGCCAGCAACACCTGATCAAGTCAGTCTATGCCTACATTGTCTGGTCAAGCCCGGTTCTGTGAACAACACCTACCAGCACTACCTGTTCAAGTCAATCTTCACCTGTATTGTCTGTAATGCCCAGTCCTGCCTGCCTGTCTTATTTGCCACCATTCACCTCTTTAAAATAAACTTTTAACACTACTCTGTTGGTTTGAACATCGGGTTTTCCACGTTCTGCATTAGATTAGTTTAAAATGTTTAACAAGTCCAATTTATGCTTCATCCGACAGGATAACAAAACCCACTTGAAAAAGGAGAGAAAAGTAGTTCTTCATACCTGAGACGTAGAGAATATAAACCATCAACACACATCCAGCTTCTGACAAGTAGAAAATCATTGTTATTGACGTCTGTTAAAAATAATAGTGTAGTTGATTTATTTCCCAGCCGTAGATTAGTGAAACATTGGTAAAAAAAAGTCTACGGAAGAACAGTTAAACTCAGCAGCAGTCTACTAAAGCTGATTCATGGCAATTTGTCTGACAACCAGACCACAGCTTCAGAGACGTGATAGTCACTTCCTTCTTTGTCATTTTCCCTTCACAGAGAAGAGACCTCTAGTGAAAAACCTGAGATGCTGCAACTATTACTGCTGTTACTGAGCTATCAATAAAGTTCAGACAACGTAAAAACATACTTTAATTGATTTATACTTAATAGCCTATTATGTTATTTTATGTTGCATTTCAGGTTGCACAAACAAACAATCAATCAGAAAGCCCAATTAAAATTGCCTAACTAAAATTTCAACATTAATGGGTTTTTGGTATCTTGGGTATAATTTCAGAGGACTTGATTGTTATTTCTGATTATTTACACAATTTATTTCCATCCATCACTTTAAATCATGAGATTTGGCCACATTTTATTCACAAACCTCCAGAAACATCGGGTGTTTCTACAGTACTGAACTCTGTGGCTTTAAAAACATGAGATTCCCCTCACAGTGT